>NC_050523.1:12704868-12713250 GCF_002922805.2 Oryzias melastigma | reverse complement strand
AGTTAAAAAGTAAAGATGAATAATGTGTTGCATTTCTGTATACTTACCATTTTCCCATTATCAGCTCATAGCCTCTAACTTAATAATTCAGGTACTTTTTTTATTTTATTTTGCTCTTTGTAAAGACTAGGAACAATCTGATAAAGCCGTGAAGAACAACTTTACTGCTGTCTGTCATGCAGAACAATTGAGGACGTGATTTTCAATATTTGTGCCCTGAAAGTGATTCCAGTGTTTTTCCACCACTTACTTGAATAGGAAAAAAAAAACTGTTTTTCTGGGTAAATTTAGTAGTTTTCTTCATGGACCATTTCTATGCAATTTTTAGTGCTCGTGCAGAAAATAGATTTTTTTTTGTCATCTGGAGGTTAGACAATTTATATTAGATAGTTAGAATTTGCGGATAATGCACATGAGCATGGTTTTAACATTTGATTAACATTTAAATCACAGAAAGGGTGGTTTTTAATTATCAGTTTAATAGTGTGAGTACTAGAGTATTTATCTAGATTAGGGTTTTCAAACTCAATTTACCTTGGGGCCACTGAAGGCAGAGCCTGGTTGAGGCTGAGCCATATGGGGTTCTATTTGTTTTTCCGTCCACTGTCTAAGGCTAAGCAATATCCTCTGCGTGTCCCGTGAAACAACAGAAGCTAACGAAGCTAGCAACTCTTGCTAAGGACTTTTCTGACGACCAGATCCTACGACAATAGCAAATGCAAAGATTTAAGCATACAGCAAGCTAAAATATCACAAAGCTATCATCAAAGAAGCATGGACATGCAGAGGATATTGCTTAGTAGACATTATACTTTTATATTAAGGTAGGGGGCCACAAAATATTAAATTGGGGGCCGCGAATGGCCCGCGGGCCGCCAGTTTGAGTAGTAATATACTCGACTCATCATTATTTGTTAATCACAAAATTCTTTGGATGTCTAAAATGTCCAAAAAATGATCCTTTTAGTGAGTTTGTTATGAATAACTGCTGCACACAGACTTGTTAACATTAATAAATCTGCAGCTATTTATGATGAAACTATAATAGTCTGAATGAAATATTTGTTCGGGTATTTTAAACTAGTTTTTGAAGGAGTGATCTGTGAAAACCGAGAGGGTGTAAATCCATAACCAACACTTGGTGCTGACAGGTCTTCAGTGCTGGGATTTGCTCAGATTCCTTAATCAAAAAGGTGATACTAATCCAGTTTTAATCAGACAGGAAAGTGAACCTTTTAGAGTTATAAGCTGCGTCATATGTTCAGCTTCCTTTATTTGCATTTTAAAGTATTTTATTTAAATATTTCAGGATAAGAAATTCCATAGCAAAATAAAAGAGTAACAAAAGTATTAGTTCATTTATTAGATGTTAATAAAGTGACAATAATGTAACTTTAACTTGCACATTTGGGTGTTTTTAGCTTTTGATTGGACAGTGACCGTCTTTGCTGGTAGTTACAAAAATAATATAGAAAATTATGTTGGTTTTTATTCTGTTTTAGAACACTGCTTCCATTTCCAACCTTGTAAATTCAGTTATAGATTGAGCAAATTCTTTGTGTTGGTTGAATGTAATCTAGAGCACACAAAACCATTACTCCACTTCGTTTAGAAATCGAGTAAAGTGTGCATGGGTGAAGATGCTTTCGATGATAGGATGTTGTTGGTGATCACCGTTCAGGTTTGCATGCAGAAAATCTGTGCTTTTCTTTATGTTCATGGGGAAATAAGTGAGGAGCCTTTATGAGGGGGATTTCCATGTGCTTAGTAATGCATGGAATGAGCCAGGGCCCGTGCAGCGTACTCTAGCTACGTGCACAGCGGTGCCTGCGCTCTGCTAGAATTGAGATTTGTGGCAGGGCAACTCCGGTCTAATTCTCTTTTCAAAATGGCGCCTTGTTTTTCCCTCCTGCTTGCTGCTCTCGCTCCCTCAGCAGCTCAAAGTAATACACGGCCTTCAGTTGGTATGGTCCAAAGCTGAAAAGCCCCTTAACTTTGCTCCACGGTTCCGTTTCCTGTTTAAATTTTTGGTTTGCACAATCACATTTTGCTAAAAATTCGTCTCACTTTTGTCCGTTGCAAGCAAGCGAGCGCACATGTCCCCCACCAGCCATGTGGGCTCTGAGCTCTCACTCACTTCTGCAGCAGGCTTTACTTCCACTAGTTGTAATAGATTAGGCTTTACCGCCAAAGTGCAGGTTTGGTTTAGGTCCAACACTGGATTTCATTTGTGTCTTTTTTTCATTTTGTTTTTGCTTCCCTCCCATCTTCCGTAGCAGCCGTGTGTTTGGGGCACTTTTCCACCTCTAACTGCTGTCCGTGGTTGGGGCCCTACTAGCTAAGTCTCGTTTGCACAGGCCTTTGCCGTGACCTAGATTTTATTTCAATTTGATTATGCGTGGATCGATGTTGAAATTTGTCTTTCTGGAGTTTCTGTTAGTTTTTTTGAGATATGCTCTTAAATTTCAGCGGACGTAGAGTTGGCTGCAGCCATGCGTGCACAGTCACACCCTTATGTGACAGATAGACCGGACAAAGGGCAAAAACAAAGAAAGGCGCTGATCCGAGACTACAAGTGTAGTCTTTCCAACGCCCCCTTTTTTCCTCCCTTACAGCTTTAACACTCTTAGTTGTAAATATTGTATGGCTTGTTGCCAATTACAGTAGATCAACTAACATAAATCAACGACAAAAGATAATGTTTGGGCGCAAAACAAATGGTACCACTGAAAGAATCGAAAATGAGTACATGATTGTAACACTACACTAAATACGCTCCAAAATCCTTTAAATTTTAAGTTGGAGACATACTGGTGACAGGACGTTAAAAAGTTTTAAAGATTTTATTTAAGTTGGAAGAATTTTAATTGCGGGGGAACTTTTTTTTCCCCTTTGCTTTTCTTTATTACTGATAAACAGTGCACTGGTCTTTTACAATAAAGGAGTTTAGGCAGAACGAAGGGCAAAAGACCAAATCTGGTGGGTGTCAGGCACGCAGACACACCCCACGCCATTGTTTTTGGTAATATGACCTATTTTGCTCAAGTCTCTGTTAAACAGAGTGAGGGTTGGCAATCTGCATGAGGAAAATGAAGCATATTTTTGCTCGTTCTCTTGCAGCAGCATTGATGTCGCTCAGGTTTTTACAGCACAAACGTATGAAGTGGTAAAATGATCTCTTTGTACTAGAATCGCCCTTAGGTGCACAAATTGCTTTGCAGTGCTCATCTCGATCAACTCATAAGGGCTTCGTTTTCTTAAAGTGGCTCAAATTGAAACTCAAAGTTAAAATATTACGATCAGCGTAGTCATTTATTGATTAAATAAGAAGGCCTGAAGGTCAAACTACTGACCTCAGAAGACTTTTATCCTCCGTGTTTTACAACTGTTTGCTAACACAGACGAGAACCATCTTTCTTTTTATGTTGGAAGAGTTTTATGCTCAAGGGAAGAAGATTGTGCAAGGCTCCGTAATGCCTTTCTATCACCTGTTTCAGATTTTGGATCGTTTTCGAAGGCTCACAAAATTATTGAGCACTGTTTGATAGCCGAAGAAACATTTCAGATGCTTTTTTTATGTTTATCTTTTTAGAATGCAGCTGAGGAATTTCAGTTAAGAATTCATTTTAATGATATTTCCCTTCCAGAGATCACATTGTGTGGGAGAAGATCGTACAAAAGATACTCCAATCATCTTCTGATCTGTTTTTAAAGCTTTCCCATTTTTTATATATATATGATTGTGCTGTTTTTAACCAAAGAAAAAAAAAAAATCTGTCATTTTCTACGACATATGTTCTGCAGAGCGGCACTAGTTCATTGGAATTGCCTCTGAGTTGTGGCTCCGCCCCATTCCCCTTTCTGTTGCCCTCTGTTTACATGCTTTCCATCTTACAGCCCTTCACGTCCTCAGCTTAACATTATTGGGGCAACAAAAATGGCAAACAGCATTGGAGCTATCCAGATGTACAGTTTTTGAGCCAGATTCCAGCTCAGATGAGGAAAAGAGACATGAATGGATCTAGTTGATTACAAGAGGAGTAGAGCAAGGAGCTTGTGGCCCACCCATTGTATCATTTATGTAACAAATATGATCTTTTCCAAACATTTTTTCATCTGGTACTGATTCACAAAATGTAATTTTAAACCTAATTTTCTTTATGTATCATCAGAAAAATGCCACAAGAACTTGTTAAAAAGACATCTTTCATTGGCATTTATGGTTTAATTGGTGGTTATTTGCTTTTGAGGATAATACAGTGTGACTGAAGTCAACACCTAGCCGCGAGAGAACAATCGCTCCGATGGTAATGAAGTTGCCGTGGCGTGTACGTGCAAACAGGCGAGACATTTCTGTTTGGTGCAGTGCCACGCTGCTGTTTGTCTCTCTCATATTTAGTCTGTCTGCGTGATTCTCCATCTATCTAAGCTGAAATTACCACTGAGGCTTTGTGTCGCCGGCTCTGCCAGGAGGCACATTTTCTATTTGGAATCTTTTTCTTGTTTGATTTCCCTCTTTCACTCGGCACACGTTGCAAAACCACATTCAGATGATGTTGGAAAGACTGTTGCTTAACTTTGGTGGAAAGATGGAGATTAACAAAAAAAAACCACACAAAGATGGAGGTTGGTAGAACTGCTACTGTATCGCTGTTTTTTGCACCACTGCTCCTGTGATCTAAATTTCATGAGACTATTAAAAACAGGCAGGGATGGGGAACTCGCGCCTGCTCCCCTCACTGCTTCCCTGCTACACCTCCAACTGCTTCTCCTCTCCATTGTCAAACAGCAAGGAAGAGCGAAGGGGAGTGTCGGTGAAGGTGGTGGCCATGCCTGTCCTCCCTGCACAATGGTGTTCAGGGGTTGAGGGCTAATGTGAAGTTTGGATTTTGGCGAGCCCTCCTCTCCTCATGTAGTACATTTAAGATGATCTCGCCGCTTAAGAAGAGCGATGATAATGGTTTCATTTTTTTTTTTTTTAATGAATCCCGTCTTGTGATGCCGCTCTCCCTGTAAGGGTCACGCTGGTGTTCACGTTGGTGGTTTGTGCTGACGGCAATTGTATGTATATGATTGTAGCTCGTAGGGGATGGGTGGAAGTGTGTGTCATTGTAAGAGGGGGGGTTGGTTTCCATAGCAACCTGCTTATTTCTCTCCTCCAGCTACATCTTGTATCAGTATAATGCCTTCATATTTTTTTTATTTTTTTGTAGGTTTTTGGACAAATAGTTAATGCAGCTGCGCTTTAGCGTCTTTTTGTTGTGGACCAATAAAATGAACCGAACAAGGCAGTGCGTAATCGAAGCTTACCAGTCATTAGTCCTGATTGATTTTCTTCAGGCTGCACTTGTTCAATTTGATGTGAAGTTAAACAGATAATCTCTACGTGAGTCGGTGCCGCCGACTTCGAATCCATCATCGTTGAACTTGTGGACTCACTGCGGTTCAGCTTGCATCCAAATGTCTGTGTTTTTCTGATTGGACCCAAATAAGTCTTTTGTCCGATGCTTTGGTCGTGTAGTATTTATTCATTGTGTTTGTCTGATGGCGCAGTGGAGTTTGGGCATGTTGACTACAGGGCTCCTAAATTTCTGCAAACAAAAGATGCCCACTATGCAGAATTAAATGGATGCTGTTTTTTAATTTTTAAATGAATTAAAATATACAAAACATATGTTTTGACCTACCCAATATTGGTTTGATCTGTTCGACTGTTACACTTTGTATGAAGGTGGAGTGGGAAATGAAATGAAAGCATTTAGCAGCTCACTCCCCCTTTGAGGAATTATCATTTAGAAGAAGGAGGATTGGGATTTCTTTGTGCATACGGTCAACCAAACCAGATGACTTTCTTGGAAGAGAGGAAGTCTCTGGAAAGCAGCATTATTTTAGTTTTAAAATAGTAAAATTGGATTATTAATATAGATTTTGTTTATTTACATATAAAATATAACATTCTTGCACAACAAAATTAATCGAAAACTCAAAAAATAAAATGATGCAATGTAGTGACAGAAACTCATCTTGATATTTTGTTTTATAAGGTCACACACGAGTAGAATTTTACAGAAAAAAAGAAATAAACTAAACAAAGGAAGATCTAAAATAGAGAAGTCGCCAATTTAATCAAGATCACATAATACCAAATAAATTTAGCTTGAAAAAATATTATTTTGTCATTATATCTTCATATATTTTAATCTACACAAATACGTATGCATTGTTCAACAGTACAAAAGTTAAATCTACCCCTCATACCTGGAAATTAACATTTTTTTCAAGTTGTTTTTAACTAACTACTGTTAAGTTTGTCGAATAATAGAAAACATTTAACAACTTTGTGTCACAATACCAAACAGAACATTGGACCTGTAGGATGTTTGTTTGTTCATTTTGTTTGTAGCAAACAAATACATCAGAGCTGTGACTCAATTGTTTGTTGAAGATGAACAAATCTCCAAAAATATGTTTTTTTAATTTTTTTGTTTGCTTTGACTTTACCGCAACTTGGTGATAGTGATAGTGCTTTGTAACATGTAATTTTGTTATGTTTGTGTTGGTTTAGATGGAAGATGGTCAGACTCTTTTTGACTACAACGTGGGTCTGAATGACATTGTCCAGCTGCTGATTCGCTCTCAGACCGACCCTCCAGACAGCCCCACCCACAAGGACTGCTCAGCTATCACCGGGAGTTCTGCCCCTCTGTCCGACTCCAAAGACCAGAGCTGCGACCCTTTGGCTCCCCTCTCCCCATCCGACATGGAGACTTCCCCCAGCGGGGACGAGGAGGAGGAGGTCAGCATCACTACCAGCACTGTCAATGAAACCAAGCCGGACACCAGCGACTCCAGCAGCACCAAAAACGGCTTCAGCCCTGTACAGGACTCCCAGTCGCCCACGTCCAGCAAAAACACACTAATTGACCCAGGGATTGGATTGTACAAGGTCAGTATGCCATGGTAACAGAAACAAGAATTGTAATTTAGATGACTGAAAAGCTGCATTGAAACTTTCTTTTTCTTTCTATTTTTTTTACTTACATTACTGAAACAATAATTGATTATGTCCCTTTAAATACCCACACTCTCCCAAAACACACACACACTAGTGTTTTTCTCCTTTATTTTATGAAAATGTCTTCCTGTTCAGATTTATTGCCAGAAAAATTAGGGTCATGTTTTATATTCCTTGTTCAAACCTGATGCAAATTTGTACTAAACCTTTTTCCTAATTATAGTGAGACTTTATTTTAATCCCCTATTTAAAATGAAAACTAATTTTGACTTTTGGACCTATCAGAAAACTAAAAAATGAGGAAGATTTAATAAAAGAGGGTAAGAAAACATGGTTTTGGAGAAAAGAGAGACCACAACGACAATAATAAAAATAAAATAAATAAACATTATATTTTAGAAATTAAAAACCAAAACACAATCTAAAAAAATGAAACAAATAAAAATAAAACATATTGAAAAACAAAACTATTTTCTAGTAATCCATGTAAGATGTTTAAAAACAGCATCACTGATTGGTATAATTTTATGTCAAATAACTTTCCGTTGAAATTACTGACAGAATCCAATCAGCGATGTCCCACAGTACGTCATTCAACATTTCATATGGATTAAAAAAAATACTTTTGCCTTTCAAAACGTTTCATTTTTATTTGTTTTTTGGAATTGTTTTAAAATGTAATGTTGGTTTCCATTTTTAATTGCCGTTGACATATTTAATATGTCTTTGCGTTGAGAGATTTGTTGGTGTGATTTGTACTTCAAGGCCACCACACAACCCTACACACACGCACAACTGCACAAAAGCCGACTCACGCATGCATATTTGCACAGACCTCTATACACACAAACCGACTTATCTTCACTCTTAACTTTGTTCCATTTGTCTTCTGAGAGACGGAATTAAGATGATGGGTGCAGCAAACGAAGGTTGCTCTCTCTGTATTTTAACTCTGGTTTCACTTTCAGGCTTATGATGGAATTTATTAAGCAGGATCACTGCTAATGTGCTTGCTGAGTGGAAAAGTGCACTTTCTCTGCACGTTAGCTTTTGGGCTGGGTATCACGGCCAAAATGCTGAAGCAGTTTCATTTACATTCTCAAGTTTACGATTTGATTAGATTTAAAATTCAATTTAATTAAATTGAATGTCTATTTATCTGTTGAATCTTCATTCCAAAATAAATTTTGCTTTGTTCTGAAAGTCACTCATTGGAATTCTGTATGGAAAAAAACATTAATCAGGGTTTCACATAAAGGACGTTTCAATAACAGCAATTGTTTAAAACAATAAAAGTTTAAAAGTTTCCCCACCTATGGGTCCACCCACCTGCTAATTAAAAAGCAAATTAAAGGAGATTTGTGGGG
>NC_050523.1:12693389-12704819 GCF_002922805.2 Oryzias melastigma | reverse complement strand
TTGGAAATTGCTCCCTTTAGCAACCTGCCTCTAGTGGTCTTTGGAGGAATTGCAACATTTTGTACTTCCTGATGTGTCAAATTCAAAAACGGAATTAGCTTTACAAACATTTATTTAATAATAATAATAATAATGGATTGGATTTATCTGCGCTTTTCCAGACGCTCAAAGCGCTCACATTGTGTATCCATTATTCATTCACACTTCATTCATACTTGGTGATGGTGAACTACTACTGTAGCCACAGCTGCCCTGGGGCAGGCTGACAGAGGCGTGGCTGCCAGTACGCGCCTACGGCCCCTTGGACCATCACCGGGGAACATTCATACGCATTCACACACCAGTGGAGCCACACTGGAGGCAAGTAGGGTTAAGTGCCTTGCTCAAGGACACAATGACACTTGGCTGGCGGGAGCCGGAATCGAACCGCCGACCGCTCTACCGCCTGAGCCACTGTCGCCCTAAAATGTATAAATGTAAAAATTTGACTAAAAGATCATGAATCTTAACGTAAATAACCAATCGTAATTGCCTGAAAGAAATTCAAGAAATTTCTTTAAAAGAAAACTCAATCAGTTGTTGTATTTAATAATTGTAAAATGCATTTTTGAAATTACATTTAATTCAATGACATTTAATTTATTGACACTTCCTGTTTAGATCCTCCCTTGGGTTGCAGACACATTTTCATAAGGAATAACCAATGAGAGATTGCTCTAATTTAATGGTTCTTATAAGTCGGTTGTTTACTCTAATAATAACTTTGAAATTAAAGCAAACATTTTGTGTTTTTTTTTCTCTCCAGATCAATGAACTGGTGGACTGCAGAGACGTGAGCATTGGCGCCTGGTTTGAAGCTAGCATCGAAAATGTGACACTAACTCCCACTAAGGGTAAGGTGGGTCGCCCCCCAAAACGGACCATCTTGAAAGCAGAACCCGAACAGACCCAAGCCCAGGATCTAAGCAAGGACACTTGCAGGACTAGTGCTGTGTTAAACACTGAGAGTAACGGAGCCTCCACCTCACAGACAGACTCGTCACCGACAGGCAACAAGGGGAGAGAGGAGAACGTCATTTACCACATTAAGTATGAAGAGTAAGTATTGACTCGCTGCTTTAATACCCAGATTTTAATTAAACCCTATCAGCAGATTTCTCTCCTTGATTTTAAGGAGTTGAATATTTTTTCACAGATTAACAGGGTTAAGGAATTATATGTTTAGGGATGCACGATAATTATATGTTAGCAGATAATTGCATAAAAGGGTAATTATCTGCTTATGATATGCTACATTCTGCAGATAAGCCATGCCGATATAGCACTGCTTTCAACTATACAGCCATGAGGAGCGTGACTTTAAAGATCCACTCCTATGAAAATCCTACTTTTAACATGTTCTTGTGGTGTTTTTCTCATGAACGACATATATATATATTATTTTGGCTAAAAATAGCATAATTGTAATTAAAAGACTACTGGGAACGCTTTGAAAATGTATCAAAATGTTCAATTTTAATTAACTTCAGCATCCTCAGAAGGGTTTTGAAACCCCAGAGTCCAACTACAAACCTGCTGTTTGTGTTGGTTGTAAAGCAGCAGGGAAGCTTGTGCAGTAAGACATTTATTTTAGACTACATTAGTAAGTCTAAAATAGATATTAACCAATATTTGTTCCCATGTTATGCCTCCCTGAAAAGTTCCAGTGCTTTTCTTCCTTTTTAGATACTGCAATTCGCAATAGAATATCTGCTAAAACACTTGTGTTGTATCCTCTTAGCAACAGCACGAGTCCGATTTTTGTTGCTGTAACCCCCCCAGTACTAGTTCTTTGCAGTACTGCAGCCTGTTTGCTTCCTAAGGGATGCGGGATGGGTTTTGCTTAGTTCTTGCTACAATTTGTGCTCCATCTTTTCGTGTTACCGTTCTCTAGCAAATTCATTCAGAAGCCAATGTTTCCATGGTAACCCATGAGTTCTTGGGAGCATTACTTCTTTTCTTGCCTCCTTCTGCTTTGTCTGTAATTGCTGTGAACATGAGATCGGTGAGGCATAGCTTCGCTGCTCTCCACCAGTGTGTAATGCAAGTATGTTGGTGCTTATAGCTGTTTGTCCAGTGTATTGTTTCATCATTTTTTAAAATGTTTCAAGTTAACGTAGACCCTGCGGATGTTGATGCCCAATGGCATCCCTCAATCTTTCAATTCCCTGGAAGTCTTGTTCAGTTTGTTGCGTCATTTTTTTGGGAAAGACGGTTTCTACAAGGACAAACCCTCTGCTTTTCAAGTAAATGCTCAAAAAATGTTTTAAAAGTTGTATTCTCTTTTGCTTTAAGGAATTTGCAGAATTCGTCAAGGTATATGTGATGTGTTTTTACTGCCTGAGACAAGGACCTGAAACTCATCACATTTTAATGTAATCTGTCTGCATTCAGCGTCAGTGAAGCCCCTGTTAAATCTGCAGCAAGTTTATCTCTGCACCAGATTTCTTCCTATTTTCCCTTTTTTTTTTTTGGTCAGTAAAAAAAAGTGAGAGTACATTTATCCCTCGCTCACACCTGATGCAAACGCACAATAAAAAAGACTTGGATGAAAAGATCCGCCATGTTTTGGCAGCATTCCAAACAGTAATATGAGTTCTAGAATCAAACGTTATGTAAGGAAAATCTCTTTCTACCTGCTCCTGGGTTAATGTGTCTGTACTTGCTGTGAGCACACTTCAGCTTCAAATATAGTAGCATGGATAAGACGTGGATGATTACTCTGAAGGGCTTTTATTAATCAAGGAGCAGAGTGTAACAAAAAAAGGTTCTTAGCATACGCAGACAAAATTGACTTCTGTGGCACTTAATCAATTAGTTTGGATTTTATTTTAAGTGAAAAAGAAGTTAGTCATAAATTACAGTACAATTAAATGATTATTAGATTATAACTAGTTCTTAAAATTAAGTAGTCATCTTTGAATCAGATATACTTAATTAAAAAAAAAGAATTTTTCAGATTATTTCAAATTTTTACTGTACCTTTTGAAACTAAAATGAAGGACAAAAAAATGAGAGTTATTGCAGGATCAAAGTGATGTCGACTTCTTCACAGGGATGAAACTATGACTTTTGTCATATTGATTTCAGCCTCCTTCCTTTTTTTAGCATAAGGAACTCCTGTTTTTGGCAAAGAGCTGGGTTAATAAAACTAAATATTTCACAGTTTTAAATACAAATGCCTGATATAATCATACTTGTATTGGGCAAAAATACTTTGGCAAAAACTTACAAAAATATTTTTAATGTATCATGTAAAAACTGACATTTAAATGTAAAGTCCTTTGAGGTATATCTAAGTTAAGTTTGTTGTCTCAATAAATCCATATTATGTTTCGAAACCATGTAGGTTCCGTAGAAGTCAATATTTATTATGAAAGTATTATTTTTCTACAGTATTACTGCAAAATATACTCCGAATCTTAGTTAAAAAAGTTATAAATCTGAGTTAAATCTTGTTTTTAACAGCTGTTTAAAGCATAATTTATGTTTCTCTTAGTTTGTTGCATTAAGTTAGTTTGTCGTTTACAATGTTTTTCTCCTTCATTAATATTTTTAGACTTAAAGGTGTTTTGCCTATTTAGTTAATTATGAATTAAAACCTACAGAATATATTTTTTTTATTTTTGCAATTATGTGTCTAACAAAAGGACCTCATAGACAAACGAAGACATTAAATCACCACAGATCACCGCGTTACTGGAGAGACAAGGGGCCTGAGTCATGGTTCTTTTTTATCTGCAATAAAAACATGCATTTCTTTCAATAAGGCAGCTGCAATACAGCATAGTTTTTTGTTTTATTAACAAAAAATTACCTCTGAAAACAGTAAAACATCTTCAACATAACTAAAAAGGGATACAATTCTGGAGATAATAAAAGATGTAGCAGCTTTTTATGGACCCCTAAACATTATGTGCATTTGTGAGTGTCAAAAAAACAGAAAAAGACTCAAAAGCTCAGATCCATAAGCTGATGCAAGTATTACCTGCTTGTGTTATGATGACACTATTAAATATCCTCTTGAAGACTATTTTATATTTAAAAACTTTCTATTTTTGCAGTTTTTGAAAAAAATGCATTCAGAACTGTATTTTTTGGATCTGGAGCTGTTGGTTTCCTAAATTTAAGTGCAAGTCGTGGTTCTGTCTGTTTTTCAAGTAACAGAAAACATTTTTTGGTTTGTCTGAATGTGAATGTTTGTAGAGTTGCTCTATTATATGAAAATGCTTACTGAAGTGTTAATATTACAAAGTAAACAGCTAAATACTGCTATATATCCTTCCCAAAGGCAAACTGTTTGTTTTTATTAGATTGCAACCATTCTCCAAAGTCATTTTAGGTTTTTTTTTTCCAAAAGCACACACAACATCCCATATGAATGGGGAAAAAAGCATAGAACTGTGTATATTTGCTTGCCAAAAAATTTGTTTTAAAAAGTAAGCAGTGAAATTAGTATTTCTTTCTAATCAAGACAGCAGACACATTTATGCATTTCACCACATCGTCCTTTTGGCGATGCTGTTCTGAGGTTCCCAGACATCAGGGGGTTCTGAATGTGTTCTAGAAGAAATGTGTAAAATCCAAACAAATTCATTTCTGAGGGGGTGGTCATTATCAGAAATACTGCAAATTCAGACTTTTCTCCCCTGACACTATGTTTTTCTAAGCATTTGAACATTCCAGGAAGATTTTGGTGCAAAAAACCCAAATAATAGCTTTTTAAAAAATTGGTTTTTTTTATTTTAATTTTTTTTTTCTTGAAATCATTTGCTTTGATACAGTTTTGCTTTTTTTGCAGATCAGAATTTTGCCATCTGTCTGTTTTTGTGTTGTATATTTTTAGTTTTTTTTTTCTCTCTCCTCAAATCCACAGTAATCCTTTGGGCTGAAAATCTCTGCACAGAGTCTAAAGCATCTTTTCTAAGAGGCACACATTCTAATTCTTCTTCGGTTGATCAAAACTGTTGAATTTAAATAAGTTTTTACACGAAAACCCCTCCTATTATTCTCATCCATGCCTTTCCCAAACGAGCTGCTGTTGGTTTATTGTTTGCACAGATTGTCTGCAGAGGTTCTCGGTTTATGTTCAGCTCTCTCAGTAAGGCGGACACACAAGCACTGCTCGCCCGTACCCTTCACCTCCCACTGTGTGAACAGAACTGAGTGTACAAACTTAATGGGGAACACATTGTTAATCCTTTGAGCCCAACTCTGGTTTTTGGCAAATAAGCAAATCAGCTGGGTACACGAGTCGACTCCTAGCATCATATTTTCAACTGTCAGACAGAATCCTGCACCGCTACATTCCTCACATCCAGCATCATGGAGCACACTGATGTGGAGATTACCAAGCTCTCATTTGTTTTCCCCATTTTATGGCTTTTTTTTGCCAGTCCAAGGCGTGCATGTTAAAGCAATTAGTTTTTGGGGGATTGTGTGCCACACCTCAAGATTTAAAGCTGTAGCATAAGCCCCTTTTCCTCCCTTTTTTGGTGTAACTGCTTTAAAATTCCTCAAGAAAAAAAATCACGTAAACATGAGAGAGGACAAACTAAAAAATTGATTTAAGACGCTCCTTTAATGAGGATCCAAACATTTATTGTTTTAATGCTTGTGCTGGACTTCTGCTATTTGTTTGTATAATAATATTTTTTTCATTTATTATATTTATACATGAACCTAAATGATGGTGTGCTGATGTTTTTCTTAAGTTTTCCCAGCCATCACTACATGTTTGCTTCTCCTATGTCGCTTTTTCTGCTTTGATCATCCTGTTGAAGTTGCTGCTGTTGACTTCACACACAGCCGCCCTCGGATACTCCTCAATGTCTGACTTTTTAGTCTCTAAACCCAAAAGTGGAAAATGTTGGTGCTTTCTTGTTTTCCCGACTTTCGCATAAATAAACAGCTCATGTAATTTACTAAGACTTATTATATACCGGTAGTTATGTGTCTGTTTGTCCAGCTGATGAAAGGTTGCTGCATCAAAGCAACTTTCTGTGTGGGTGGTAAGTGGTGAATACTCGTGTGGTGCTTTCCTACCTTCATAGAACGCCTAAAGCGCCAATTCCATTCACCCATACAAACACACACAGTCACACACTGATGGAGGATCTGCTGCCGAACACTGGTGCCAACCTGTAACCACCAGGAGAAATGTGGGGTTCAGTGTTTTGCCCAAGGACACATGGACGCACAGAATGGGAACCAGACCTTCAATCTTCCAATCAGAGGTCGACCGCTCTACTTCAGCTTAAATGTTTAAAAAAAAAAGATTTTATCCTAAAATAATGACTAAATTCCATGATAAATCTGCCTTTTTTACTTTTTAATTTACATCTCACATGTTATTTATGATTCTTGCTACTTTATAAATATGACATGCATATTAAAAACTAATTAAAAACTTATTTTTCTGACTGAATTACTCTGCAAAAGTCCACCACGATGGTCCTAGTGCATTGAACAACTCCTCAGAGATTCACAGACTATTTTTTCTTAGTAGTGCTGGGTGATATGACAGTACATATCATGTAGGTGATAGAAAAGTGTCTATCATGGCATTTCTCTTGATTTTATTGGTTTATTTTTACTGCTTAACTTCTATGAAAAAATGTGTTTGCCTACTAAGAAACTGTTGTGCACTTTAAAAATAGGTTTCTCATTTATAACGATTTAGTTGCACATTACTTGAAAAAATAAAGTCAGAAAAGTAAGAAAGGACTTTTTTTTTTCAGAGAATAGCTGAAAATATTCTTTATTGTGGTATATTGTGATATAAATCATTATTGTGATATTTAAAAAAATGTATATTGTGAAATATACATTTTTTTCATATCAATCAGCACTGCTTCACAGTACATTTAAGTATTTTATATGGCCCATCATTTTAGCTGTCTTTGAAAGTGGTTTAAAAATTGCTTTGTGCCCATCATCTAATGCTTTTTACTCAAAATGTCTTTTGCAAACTTTTTTCTTTGTCAAATGATGCAAAGAACATCTAGATTTTTTATTCTTATTTGCACATTGATGGCTCTTATTCTGAAAGGTTCAAAATCAAACAGTATTAAGAATATATTTTTTAAACCTTGAAACTTCTCCTTCAGCTATCCGGAGAATGGCGTGGTCCAGATGGGAGCAATAGATGTACGACCACGAGCCAGGACCGTGCTGCGGTGGGACGAGCTCCAAGTCGGCATGCGTGTGATGGTCAACTACAACATGGAAACAGCAGATGAGAGGGGGTTCTGGTTCGACGGAGAGATCGTGACCCTGAATCAAACATCCCGCACTAACAAAGAGCTCCGAGTCAATATCCTCCTGGGGTGAGGGTCTGACAACAGAAAAACCGAGTTTAGAGGGGATGTTTTTATGGTTTGATTTGCTCTTCTCACTTGTTCGACCTTTTTCTCTCCTTAGGGGTCCTGGAGATGTAATCCCAGACTGTAAAATCCAGTTTCTAGATGAAATCTACCAGGTGGAGAAACCAGGAGCTCGTCCGCTCTCAGCTGTGGATGGACAGTTTAAACGTACGACACGGATGTGATGATTCAAAGCAACACCGTGGTGCAGTTTTGTCCTTTAACGTGCACGCACGGTTTTCTTACACCAGGGAAGAGCGGTCCGGAGTGCAAACACTGCAAGGCCGATCCCGACTCCGAATGCCGCTTCTGCTCCTGCTGCGTGTGCGGGGGGAAGCAGGATGCCTCCATGCAGCTGCTGTGCGACGAGTGCAACATGGCGTTCCACATCTACTGCCTCAACCCGCCCCTCACCACCATCCCAGATGATGAGGACTGGTGAGACGAGAGAAAATGCCATTAAGCAAAAGTTTCCATCCAAAACACATTATTAGATTACCACAAGATTAGACGTCAAAGCCAGGAATTGAACCCCAAACTGTCAGATCAACAGGATGCCACCCTTACACATAATAAATGTCACAAACTTCAGTTTAACTTATGTGGTGATCAACAAAGGTTTGTATTAGACAGACCTGCTGTTTTTTGTTGACTTGTTCTATAATGAAAGAATAATCTCCCTTCTTTTTATTGTTACCTGCAGGAGAACACATTTTTTTAAATTTCTGGATTTACTTTTTTCCTTTGTTTCTCCACCAATAACACTAAATCTAATAATTAAGTGGTGGTCTGCCGATTTGAAAAGAAATATCCATTAAAATGATATTTTTGTTTTTAAATATATATTTTTAGCATTAAAAATGCAGCCAAAGAGATTAAAAAAATTGCTTTAGATATAGACTTTAATATTTTAATAGACTTGTTGTATTTTAAGTACACATGTTGTAAGTATTGTATTCACTACTGTTAATTTTAAGCTTCAAAGCAATTTATTGTTTAAAAAAAATCAACCAATTCTTGTTGTAAAGTCACTTAGTTGGAATCGTTTTGGTTCTAAAATCTTAATATGGGTGACAGGCGGGTGGTTTTGAGGGTTGTGCGTGACTTCTATCAAAAGCACTATATGGGAGATGTTTTCTTTTTTTTATTTTCTCCTGCCAGGTATTGTCCTACCTGTAAAAATGATACCAGTGAAGTCGTCAAGGCCGGCGAGAAACTTAAAGCAAGCAAGAAGAAAGCCAGAATGCCTTCAGCGACGACCGAGAGTCAAAGAGACTGGGGAAAGGTGAGAGCTCAGGCTGCTGTGGGCCGAAGGGAAGGCCTCCTCCTTTGATTCAGAGAACTTGCTGCAACGGTTACGTGGATATAAACAACAGGACACCTTTTATTTTCACTCCAAGCAAACTAACTAAGGTTGCTTTTCTTCTGCTGCCACTAAAACTCAGTGGATCAAATAAAAAGATTAGGTTTTTACTGAAAGAAATGCAACTTTCGTCTTCTGGAAATTATAATTGTTCATGGATTTTACTTGAAACTGTGACTCACTACTGTTAGTTCTTCTGGTTCATTAATATTCTGAAGATACTTTTTAAGATTTAATACTTTTTTTTTTTAGAAAAGTGATATAGTCAATCCTCAAAGTAAAAAAAGCTCTTCTATGATACAAGTACCTCAGGATAGGAGGGGAAAACAGAAACACATTCCCATTAAAACATAATTTATTAAATGCATCGTGATGAAAAGTTGTATAACAGTTCATAAACCTTTACTTTGTATTCCTACATAACATTTACTCTCTTACAAAGTACATTTTTTGATGCAAGCAAACTTAAATGTACCTTTTATATAGTGGATGGTCTCATCTTTTTAAGGTAAAGATTGCTCAGTTGGTGGCTGACTAAATACCTTATTTCCCAACTACATAGTTACTAAGCTAAAAATCAGGAAACGTGGTCTGAAAGAGAAAATTAGTCTGTTTTCACTGTTAAATGTTTTTCTTTCAATCTTCTTGGATTGTTTTTCACAGCACGTTTTGGAAATTACACAGCCACACTTTTCCCCTTCTTCCTTAGTGTAATGTGAACAATGTCATTGAGCTTGACTTATCCACTTTCCTGGAACTGCCGATGGAAAATCACTCCTTTCTTTACCAGAACATATCCTTTCTTTGAGGATTAATTGAAAACAGCCTGCAGTCTTTTGTCCACAGTCTTTCCTTAAACACTGATGCAGTTTTCTAACCTTCAAAAAATATTTTTTAAATGTGTTTAAAGTTTAAATTCTTTAGTAATTATCGCAGCGTGATTTTAATTTAAACAAGCTGCCACCGGTATTCTCCTAAATAAAGTGTGACGAAATATCAAACTGTGTAATTACAGGGTATGGCCTGTGTGGGGCGCACTAAAGAATGCACAATTGTTCCTTCAAACCACTATGGACCAATTCCTGGAGTCCCTGTGGGAACCACGTGGAAGTTCAGAGTGCAGGTCAGCTTTTTTTTATTTTTTCTTCTAAGGGAAGCTGTAAAGGGAATCTCATTCATCTGCGTTTGCACTCAGGTGAGCGAGGCAGGTGTTCATAGGCCCCATGTCGGCGGCATCCACGGGCGCAGCAATGATGGCTCCTACTCGCTGGTGTTGGCTGGCGGCTTTGAGGATGAAGTGGTGGGTTTTCCACACAGGATTTTTTCTTTAATGTGTTGCACACAAATGTGTGTGTTATGGTGACTGATCTTTAGGACAGGGGAGATGAGTTCACCTACACAGGCAGCGGAGGTCGTGACCTCTCAGGAAACAAACGAATCGGAGAGCACAGTTTTGACCAAACGCTGACTCACATGAACCGGTATGAAGATAAACTCATTATTTCACATTCTTAAAAAAAAATGTTTCATTTCCTTGTATATGTGCTGTCTTTTTTATTTATTTATTCATTATTTTTCACTAAATAAATTATAAAAATCCATTTTCCTTATTTACTCAAAACAACCCCTTGCAGAGCATTGGCTTTAAACTGTGATGCACCTTTGAACGACAAAGATGGAGCGGAGTCCAGGAACTGGCGGGCAGGAAAACCCGTGAGAGTGGTGCGTAGCTCCAAGGGTCGACGCATCAGCAAGTATGCTCCGGAGGAAGGAAACCGCTATGATGGTATTTACAAGGTATATGAGCATTGAGCATAAAAATCAAATTCTTCCAGTGATCGTATTTCAGTTTTAAAACTTTATGTTGTTGACCTTTTATTAAAATATATTCCCAAAATCAGAAATAAATTATACACTAAATCTGTTTTTGCTTTTTAAACTATAAATGTAAATCATTCAGTTTGGTCCTAATGTAAAGTGGAAGTCACCTTATGTTAACTTGGTTAAGAAAGTTTCAAGGCCCCCTCCAATGAAAATCATGTTTTTTGAGTTTTTAACATGTGCATTCTTATGAAAGAGAACAAATGTAATAATAAATCATTTTGTTTTTGCATTTCCAAGTATTTCTCCTTTTAAATCGCTGTCCGTTTGAATTAATGGGCTTTCTTTATGTCACGACAGCTATGCTGCACATGCACTAAACCCCTCATCTGGTCCTGGTCCGAGCTTTAAATTTGTTTTTGTCTATTCAAACTAAAAATAAAAATTATTGAGTTTGATCCACATGTAAAAGATGAGTCACCCTACGCCAACTGGGTTAAGAAAGTTTAAACTTTTTGGTGTCCTTTTTGTTCACTTATTTTGAAAATCCTTTCAAAAAATGTAATATACTGTATAGTCCTAATGTTTCACTTCTGATTTCTCTAGGTGGTGAAGTACTGGCCGGAGATCGGAAAGTGTGGCTATTTGGTTTGGCGTTACCTGTTGAGACGGGATGACTTGGAACCAGCACCGTGGACACCTGAAGGGTTGGAGAGAATCCAAAAACTGGGCCTTGTTGTTCAGGTAAGAATTGTTTTTAAGTCGGTGAAACAATTCTTACTAGGGATAAGACACAATACTTATTCGATATGTCTCGCTATACGATAAGTATCGCGATATATC
>NC_050523.1:12689328-12693335 GCF_002922805.2 Oryzias melastigma | reverse complement strand
ACGTCTTTCATTGTAATAAATTAAGTATCATCTTGTCAGCATTTTAAACCGATGCAAGTATCGCCAAACGAAATATCACGATATATCGTCAAATCGATTTCTCCCTACACCCCTAGTTCTTACCAAAAGTCTGCAGGTTTTTATCAAGCCAGTGTTCTAACTTTTAACAAAACAAATGTGCTTCACTTCTCTTTTCTTACTAAAGTACCCACCAGGCTACTTGGCTGCCATGGCTAACAAAACAAAGAAGGAGGCCTGCGCTAGGCCCGGCCGCGGTGGACGCAGCAAGCACTATTCTTGTCGGGGGAGGCCACGGAGACGAAAGATCAAGGAGAGACAGCTGAGTGATGAGGAGGAAGACGAAGAGGAGGAGCCCATAGAAGCAGATATGCAAGAGGATACGCATCAAAGTAATGGAGAGCAGAAGACAAACGGAGATAATGGTGGGTGCTTTTAGAGATGATGCTCAAAGCAGGTCAGGAAAGGTCTTGTGAGGAGAGTACAGGTGAGAGCTGTGATCTCCATGAATTCTCTTTAGGAGCTTATAATAAAGCAGGCAAAAAGGTTTTTAAAGTGTTTTTGTTTTCCTGCAAACCACTTGAAGTTTTTTTGTGTCTTTGACAGAATTGCCAGCAGAGGCAGACCCTCCATCCAAACGAGTTAAAATAGAGGAGACCTTTCAGCTTACGGAGCAGCAGCAGCAGCTGATCCAAGAGGACACGGCCAACAAGAAACTCTGGGACGAAGCCATGGAGCACCTCAAAGAGGGGCCGGTATGCTGCACCTCCTACATTTTCCTAAATTCTGAGATCTCTCTTTTTATTCAATAAAGCAGTTGAATAGTAGTAGACATTGTATTCATTTTGTTGTATTCTTGTTTGTGTTTTACAGAATTTCCTGCAGAAGATGGAGCAGATCTTCATGTGTGTGTGCTGCCAGGAGCTGGCCTTCCAGCCAGTCACTACTGTCTGCTCACACAACGTTTGCAAGGTAGTTTTAGGCTTATTCTCATATGACCACTTAAGTAAAGAGCAAATATTTTCAACAAACCACATTTTAGAATTCACACTTTTTTTTATTTATTTTTTATTTAACCTTTATTTAACCTGGGAAGTCCTTAAAAAAATCTATTTTTCAAAGGAGCGCTTTAAATAAAAAATATTATACATAAGCTAGTTATATTAGCCTGCATTAACCAATGCATTGTGGTTAAGATAGTCCTTTTATTCGTCCCACATTGGGGAAATTCCAGTGTAACAGCAGCAGCATTACAGATAGAAATAGAGATGGGTGGTTTTTACAAAGGTCAGAGAAAAACAAATTGAAAAAAGATGAGACAAGTCACATTTTTACAAAAAAAAAATCAGATAGATCAAAGTTATGCTTTTAGATCTTTCTTACTTAAATAGCAAATTCCTGGATTAGAAGGTCCCCTTCATAATAGCTATAATCCTTTTTACATCCTTTTTCATTGGAAGTTGTCACTACAATGCTTATTGCAGATGCCGGTGTGTATATGGCATAAGCAGGACAACTGAGGCTTCACCTGGTGAGCATGTTAGAAGAAAATACTGATCCAAATCTCATGTATTTGTGTCTAACCAGACCTGCCTCCAGCGGTCGTTCCGCGCTCAAGTGTACACCTGCCCCGCCTGCCGCCACGACCTGGGCAAAGACTATGTGATGATCCAAAACAAGGCCCTGCAGGTTCTCCTGGACCAGTTCTTTCCCGGCTACAGCAAAGGCCGATGAGGTCCAGAACCGTACAACACGCTCGCACATAAGCATCCATCCTGTGCACCCTCCTATACTGTCAAGTACCTAGAGCTCCACTTTGAAATGCACTGCACTCACATATTTCCTATCCCACGGGCCAGATGCATATTGCATATTACAGCCATTTATGTATACAATCATTCATACACAAACAACCTCAGTAGGGACTTGACCTCATCTGCACAACTTGGACTGTCTTCTCTGACATCACCAGCCTGAAATTCAAACCGAGGACCTTTTTTTTCTCCAAGCCCCCTCCATCCTGCCTGCCACAGAAGCTGGCAGAGAGCAAAACGCACAAAAAATGACCCCCAACTCACATTCCCTTCATTTAAATTCCTGCCAACCTGTTTGCATTTTGGGTACCATGTGTGCAAGTTTTACACCAAATACTGAGCTCGTATTTCAGTGCACCGGGCTGGGAAACCACCTTTGACTCAGAGATGCCATTAGGTTGGATTTGTTAGAATTGCATACATTTAGGGGAACGACAGTTTGTCATAAAGATGTAGCACTATATTAGTGGACTTTTATTTTTTTGGGAGGGCCAGTTGAGAGGATTTGCCTGGAGTTAAAGCCATTGTTTTGCCTTCATCGAACAGGGTTTACTGTAGCCTCACAGGAGAAAACGGCATCGGAAAACAACCATTAGCTTCTCCTAAAGGGGCTGGAAGCTCCTTGGGATTCAGTGATGAGTCAGAAACACATAAAGCTAGAAAATAAGTTAAAAGTGGTCGTAGGTACCAGACCGTCCAAGCGTCATTGGTTTGTTCTAGTTTGTATCTATATGGGCCAAATGAAAATGATTAAGTTTCAGTGTTTTGCAGGAAATCCTGATCTTTTTTTTGCAAATACTTTAAATGTACATCAAACATTTAGTGAAATTAATCTGGAACAATCCAATTAGATTTTCAGAAAAAACAAACAAAAAAATAGATTTTTCTCTGTGGATATTTGTCCCAAAAACATATCTTTAAATTCCATAAACCATGATTTATGTGGACAAAAATACACTTTCTTCAGTGTGCCGTTGTCATGAATTCGGGGTGACATCAAAGTTGATCGTGTGAATATTTTAAGCATTTTATTTTGTTTTAAAACAGAAAAAAAGTCTCTGCAGATGAGGGAGAATGCATCTCCCAAACTGCCAGAAATATTTCAGACGATTCTTTTTAAAACAAATTCGTCTGTGTCACGCTTGTCTAGTGCCTTCGATCTAAAACGGTTCAAATTAAGGAGGCCATCGACCTCACGCCACAATCAGCAGAGCAACCAAACCCTGCCCATGGGGAGGTTGCAGAAAAATAAAAAAATCTCAAGAACAGAGTACATGTTCATTCAAAACTGCAACAAAAATGTATTCCAATGACAAAAATAGTACCTTAAAATCATACAAACATGCCTCCTGTTCCATCCTTGCATGAACCTTTTAGGGTAACTCATAAGAAATTTTATAAAATAATAAATATTTTGTTAGTGTTTTCAAAAAAATAAATCAAAAATATTTTGTAGAAATAAAGATTAGTGGACTTTCAGAATAATTGAATGGTTTCATTTCCACTAAAAAAAAGTGATAAAAAGTGAAAAACAATCTAACGTTTCAGAAAAAAAAAAACATTCATAAAATTGTTTTATTTTGGTAGGACGTTTTTGTACAAGTTGCTTATCCTATTAATACTTTACTGCAAGTTTAGTTAAGTATTAAACATGTAAATGGACTTGGAAGCAAAAGAACGTCATGACTGCCTCTACCGTTTTCACAATAATCATTCAGACATATTTGACTATAGAAACTTTTTGTTTTACATTTTATTTTTGGACTTAATGAATCCAGCTGGAAACAATGTAGCTTTTAGATTTCACTCTTTTTTTTAAGTGAATGGGTAGACTGAATCTCCTTGGAGCAGCTGGAACAGTTTTGCATCTTGTGCACAAATGGTTCTTTAAAGTGTCCTGGGTTGGCAGGTCTAATAGCAACCAAAAATCCAAACGCATCGCGGAGAAACCGCGGCGGTCTCCGGATCGATCCCTGCCACCGTTTTGAGTTGGGAAAATGCACCACCCCTTGTTCGAGCTCTTTGTTTCATTTTTAAACGCTAAATTCTGTTCTACGTAACGCTTAACTGAAGCTAGTTTCACCCGATTTCCTAACCCTTCGTTGATGTAAAGGTCATAGGTTGTTCCTGGCACTCCCACTCATCTCAGGCTGTTTTTTTTTTTATTTTTTTTTT
>NC_050523.1:12687916-12689314 GCF_002922805.2 Oryzias melastigma | reverse complement strand
TTTTTTTTTTTTTTTTTATTGTGATGTCCTTGTTTCCGTTAAGTCATTCAGGTTTTTTTTTTATCATAAAATGCAAGAAACATATGGACTTCAAAGCTAAATGATTCTCATTACTTCCATTGTTGTTTTTTTTCTCGTTAAAGTTAGTTTCTGTGTCGAGGTAAGCTAACACCCCTCCTTCCTGCCTTGTGACTTTTGCTCTGTTTCTGCTGTCTTCTGCTCTCTGTGAACCTACAGTCAATACTAACAACTTTTAGATGTCTTGTGAAAGCTTTGCTTCAGTGCTGTGTCGTTTTATTTCTGATGCACTCTATAGAAAAATAACATTTGGGAAGTCGCACTTGATTTCCCTTGGATGCTTACTACTATCTATGTCTGTACACTTAAAAAAAATCCTATTTTAGTTGCATTTCTCCTATTTTAATCATTTTATTGTTGCGACCTCAAGCACTTGCAGCAAATGGCAGTCTGAGAAGTTTCATTGCTTCATATTGTGATCTGAAATTTTATACGTGTCAAAACTTGATATGTACCGATTAAATATTTGGATTCAAAAATGTGATGGTTTGATGCCGTTTGTTCCATTTGTTATATTTGAAAGTCAATTCTAGCATGATGAACCTTTGTGTTCATTCATAGATAAAGCAGCACTAATCTTCAGTTAAATAACTGAAAACCAAAGGTTGGATGACATAATTGCCTCATTTAAAGAGAACATTAGGTACAAAAGGTCAGGCACTACTTGATGCTAGTAAAGTGGTCATTTAATTTTAAATTATACCCAATTGTGTTGCATATGAGTGATAAATCCCAGGGTTTAAATTGTCAAATTCATTAAAAAAAATAATTTAAAATAGCATCAAAGCAACACTACAGGAGGCTACAATCAGTTCAAACCATGCACGATATTCCACACTATTTGGTACAAAAAGCACAAGGAGAAAATGTGATCATTTGGGTTCTTTATTATCACAGATGCACAACAGGTACCACTATGCAAGTGAAAGCAATACTACTGAAGAAGAAAAAAAAAAAGATGAGGAATGCTAAGTCTGTGGAACAAAAAATAACATTCAATAACTTCAAAACATTTTTCTGTTTCAGTTTTTCAAAACAAAGTTCTACACCACTGTCAGATACACATGGCAGAAAGAAGCAAAGCACTGTGGATTATTAATTTTTCCTTAGCAAAAGTACCAGAACACACTTAAGTTTAACGTGAAAGTAAACTACAGACACATGCAATAGCATTCATCTTATCACTCCACTTCTATTCTAGACTGTTTAAGTATTCAGCTAGAAAGTACCAATTATCTGGGGCTGTAAAGTTAAACAAAATAAAAATTGACTTAAGAGGGTGTTAGTAAGACGATCCAAAAATTCAGTTCAAAGAAAATT
>NC_050523.1:12687119-12687701 GCF_002922805.2 Oryzias melastigma | reverse complement strand
AAAAAAAAAAAAAAAAAGAACTCAGCTTATTATTTATTCCCTGAAACACAAGAAAAGCGTCGGAAATGAACAACTTGGATTCAGACTGCTACAGCACGGGGTTTACAGGTTTTGATAGGTTTACGCATGGAGTATATGAATAATCTAAAATGGGAAACAAACAAAAAAAAGTTGCAGATGTAATGAGAGCTACTCATCATCCGAAGAGTCCCTGTCAAAGTTGTAGGCCATGAAGAAAACATCGGGTCGGGGTGGGACGAGGGCATGGCCTGGTTTCACAATCTCAAAGCCCAGGAAACTGAAGGTACGCACCAGTTTAGCTGAAAGAATGACACAAGTTAGAAACAAACACCAAGAACTGTAGCTACTTAAAGTATACCAAGAGAAATGAATGTTAGCACATACCACGATCATCTCTGTTCTTGTAAAAGCATACAAACACACTAACAACTTTCAGATGTTCTTCAGCAAATTCCAGGAGAGAAACGAAACTGAAACAGGAAACAAGTTAGATTTAAAAAGGTGATAAACCAGAAAGCACAGCCAAAACAACATTTTTTAAATTGTTGAGGCTTTGCTTTA
>NC_050523.1:12672462-12687060 GCF_002922805.2 Oryzias melastigma | reverse complement strand
ACATTATTATTAGAGAGTCAAAAGCTCTTATGTCACACGTGAGGCCCTTTTTTTCCCTTGCATGGTGCCATAGTTCAATTACCCCGTTAACGTCTCTAAACATTAACGGATTTGTAGTGTACATTAACTCTACTGTGACCCTACCCCCCCTCGTTTATTGCCCTCAAAGTCCTTTTATGGTTACAGTTCGTCTGGTCTCACCTCTCCTTGCTGCCTTCAGGAAGAGGGTCAAGAGGAATCTCCACATAGAGTGCACTACTCTGGAGGACAGCGTCCCATTGTATCGTCTTGGTAACTGTAGGACGACTTTGGAAGTGGAGTATTCCAGGACGCCCATTCCCCGCAGGCTCTTCTGTAACTGTCAACTTTCGGTCCTAAGATGCGAATAAGAAACATGGAGACAAAGTAAAAAAAGATGGCAAAAAAAATAATCCTTCAGCCATGTTGCTTTGTTAAAGCTAAAAACTTACTGTATAGAGCGGCCGAGCTGAAGGAACGTGATCCCGCGTGCCATTCCCTCGCCCACCTGGGATCTTCAGGGGTGGGAGAGGGACATCAGGAGCACCACAGAGGCCCTGGGCCGCGGGTACTACTACAGTGCAGGGACAGACTGTGGGGTAAAAGATCAGAACCATATTAAAATACAAATGTAAAAATCTTTCTGGTGACCTTGCTCGGGTAATCCAACCTAAAAAAATCTCTAAATGATCCAAGTAGCTATTCTACAGAGTGAATAAAGCTGTTTTGTGCTAAAAAGGAGAAAATAGAGGGACGAAATTTAGCCACAAATAATCGTATCTTTATAGACAGAAATAAAAATCTAAACTCTAAACATTTTACATTGGTAAGTAATCTTTCATTATTGTACACATTTTTTTTTTAAATGTGCATATGATCAAAGTGTTTTAAAAATGTTAGATCTTTTAACAATCTTTCAAAAAATAAGATATTTTAAAAATATATACAACAGAGAAATGTTTATATAACAGAAGGAACAATCGTCCATAACTGCGTAATCAACCACCGTTTGGCTTATTACTGGAAAACGTCAATTACTTAATGACCTACGAGACCGTGAGCTGTCAGACAAGGTCAAACTAACTCAAACGTAATCAATTATGCTGATTCGTTTAAAGCGAGGTCTCAAAAAAGGTTGTTTTCGCCCCGTGACGACCTAAAGTGTTAAGGCCCTTTAGCAAGCCTTGACAGATGAACAGGCCTTTAGAATCGAACGTCAAAAACTCCGTATTTCATACAACAGATTAACTTGTTTCCTTAATAAAATCGAAGATCTATCCGATTAGATTTCACTGATCTATTTATTTAAATCACATTTTTAGTCTCTATTTCAAATTGTGGCAGACATTTGATTAAATATCCAAACAAAACGATTGTTTATGCTATCGGCTTAACATGCTAGCTTAGTTAACTACATCGACGCTACGCAACTTCGCAGCTAACGCGGCTTAAGTTGAATAACAGGCCACAAAACCAAGATTGTCGACTTCAAACTTCAAGGTGGCAGGTCAATTTTAAGCCAACTTAAAAACAAGGCGACATAGAGACGCTGGTATAAATTATTGTCGACAGAAAAAAGACTGAAACACATTTAAATGTCGTTTACTTCCGCTTTTTCATGCTAACTAGCTAAGCTAGCTTAGCCACCCCTCCCCCACACCACAGATAGCACGTAGTCAAGTAAGGGTCTCGTCCATCTGACTTACTTCTTAATCATGTCACAGATACCACTTTCTAAATTCGCCATGGTGTTGAGGGTCTGTTGTTTTCCTTCTTTCTCGCGAGCAAAGCAATGACTGTTTAGGATCCGCTGGAGGTTGGATTTTACCATCCGGCCTCGGAAAGAGACACGACAGCCTCACTACTCTCCACTCTCTGCTGGGTAGTGATCGAGGAAGGCTGAGTTCAGCTTTAAAAGGGGGGAGGGAGGGGGAGGGGGTTGTATAAACATGACGCAACACGACTTCCTTTATATAAAATATTTTTTTAAACACACAAATTTTTTTTTTAAAAAGTCTTTTGGAACTTTATTTCTGTTAAATATTTGAGTATAAAATGCTATAAAAACTTCATTGGGCTTTTATTAAAAAATATAATAAAAAATAAAAATAAATTACATAAAAAAAAAGCAAAAATAAAAGCACCCCTGTACTTAGCTAAAAATATATATAACAACTCTGTTAACATTTACTTCACTAAAGTATTTATTATTATTTAGCTAAATTTTGATTAACGAGATGCAAATTTGATGTTATAATCAAAATGTCTTTTGTTGGTTTTTGCTTTATTGTTTTTGTCCACCAGGTGGCGGCAAAAAGTAACAATTATTAGGACACCATTGACGACACCATTTCTATAAGTCCTAACATATTCCCTACTTCTTTAAATATTAATGTCATAATACATTTCAAACAAACTCTCACATATTTTAACTCTGGTGATGAAATGGTAGAAAATAATATTAATTTGTTACTTCTCCAATCTGAATTCTACATACATAAGTGCAGAGTGAAAAATACAGCTCCCAAATTTACTGGATTTATATTAGAGATCTATCAATTTAACGAATATCTTAAAAATAATAATACATCTAAGACATATATAACACTGGAACCATATGTGATTTTTAGTTTGATTAATAATTCAATTTGTTGCATTTTTTTAAATTGTTTATAAATGTTTATTTTTTTAATATATATTTTTTTTTACTTGCAATAGTTCCTTATTTTTTTACTCACTCATGTACCCATTACTTTTTTATATACTGTAATTGATTTTCTGTTTCGCTTGATTTTGATTGTTGCTTTCTGACGGTGTACTTCTTGATGATGGATTTGTATTTTTTTATGCGTCAATTAGTAAAGTTCATTTTGAAAATATATAGAAAATTTGATTTAAATAAGCCATTTTAGAGTCACGAAACGTCCTGTTATAAATCTGTTTTTTCCTCGTATTTTCTGATAATGTTCAAATAAAACATGTTATTAGGCTATAGCAAAGTCTGAATTTTCTTTTCTTTTAAAATTAATTTGTTCTTTTTTACCTCGTTTATTTGTTGAAATAATATAATTTCTATTTATAGCTAATTATTTATTTATTTATTTTTTTACATCGGTCTTTATGGAATAACTTTTAAGAGTTTTGTGTTTTCTGAACATAAACTTATATAAAACTCATAATTTAAGCAGTCTAAACAGTGCAAATTTAATAACAAAAATCTAACTAAGCACACAATGATTAAATTAACATAATAAAATGAACTGATTTGCCTTTCAAAATCAGTGGCAAAAATTATGAATTTAATTTTTTTCATGGATGACTTGTTTGCAAACAAATGACCCACGGCAAAAAACACAAAAAAACGTATTATTATTTAATAAAATATGAAATGATTCTGCCAATGCTCCAATTTATTTGAAATAATTTTTACACGCACAGTATTTTTGAGGGAAAACTGAAGCATTTGCATATACAGTAGTGCTATAGTAACTGCCCTCCCCGCCCTCTGCGCTACGTTTGTCCCTCGCAACGATCCGTAGTCAGTCTTGAGGAAGAAGCTTCAGCCAGTCGGGTCTTGCCGCCTGCCGATGTACTCCTGCCTCACTAAAAAATGGAGAGCGACACCGCTGTGCGGAGAATCAAACCACCCGGGACTCGTTACGCTGCTCACGATAACAGCGAAATTCGGGAGTGCTGCGAGGACAACGGCTACAAGGGTGACCCGAAGAGGAAGCCCGAAGTGAGCTTGTACCTGCTGCGGGAGGGACTGACAGCTTGCCTGGTCTCTGTGTTTATTTTGGTGCTGTGGGGACTCGTTCATTTGTCATTGCAGCAGCTTGTCATTGGAAAACCGACTGGAGAATTCAACGCGGCGAGAGCCAGGTAAAGTTTATTTAATTTTAGAGGTTCGCAGTGTCATAAACGCTGCAGCTAACCTTTCCAGTAGTTTGTTCAAAGACCCGCTGGAGGAACCGCTGCTGCTGGGTGTTTTCTTCCGGTATACCTCCACCTTTATCCCTATAGGCAACCGCAGCACCTGGTGGAAGGATACAGCAACACTTCTGAACTGCTCTTCAACCAATATGTCCTTTTAAAAGTCACATTGTCTCAAAGCAAGTCAAACATAAATGTGTCATTATCATTAACTTGGGAATAAATTAGGATGTTACACAGGAACTACAACAAAACAAAAGCCAGAATGAACAACATTTAAAACAGTTATTACTTTTCTGCAAATTCACATTTTTATCACTTTACTTAAATCCTTTATTTGAAAAATGTAGCAAAAATAAACTTTTAGGTTGGGTTAACATCATATTTAGTCAAATAGTAGAAAACGGTGTGCAGAGGCTGCAAATAGTCTGAAAAAATAGTGCCGTTTTTCAGCGTGGTCAGGGATGCAGGGATTATTGTGCTGAATCTGAGGTCAGCAGGGCTGCGGTTGAGCTCTCAAAAGTGCTGGGCAGCAGGATTTGCTGTCATTTGACTGGTTGCTCCGTAGACGACTGCTGCATGGGAACTGATTAGGGTTCTGAGCTTCTGTGATCACGGCAGCAAATCCAGGTTTTAAGTTCACATCTTTTGAAACTGAACAAATGCAAATTATAGGAGCGGTTCAGGCAAATATCAAATCCCAGTTGATGCAATTTTGATATTTTATTACAAAGAGACACCCATGCAGGGTTTGCGCAACTAATGCACAATCGATGCAGAAAAAGTTGTGTATTCTTTTACTAATAATTTTGTTATCTTTAAGGGATTGGAAGATAAAGTTTGCATCATAGAGAATTATACATCTTCTAATTTTATTGTACCAATCCAATTTTTTTTCTTCATCTGAGATTTATTTATCCATTTATTTCACATTGAATATCTTTAATCTCATGTGTTTCCAAAGGACACTATTTTTGCTTTATTTTCTTCACTGAATTTAGTAGGAAATACTATATTTAAGGCAAAAAAGTAATATTCTATCAGTTAATTTTATATTTTTAGGATACAAAATGTTAATTAACAAACACATTTCTACATAAACATAAACAAATCCTAATAAATCTGTAACTTTGATCATTTTTACATCACTGGTTGGTCAAGTAAAGGCTGTATTTTTTTATGTGCTGTTTGAATTTTTGCCTTTTTGACCTTCTCCCACTCCATGTTATCACAGCTAAATACAGGAGTGAATGTGCCAGCACAAAGCATTATGGTACTTTTATGCTTCTCACTCTTGTGATTTTTTTTAGGGTACAAACAGATCAAGTTAGGTCTACCAAGAAGGCTTAACAGTGTTCCAGCTAATTAGCCAATAACAAGAAGTCCCAATACTAACAACTACTTAACACTGACGAGTATTGGGAACAATCTCAGACTCCAAATTGGTGATGAGAAAAAGTGAACTTAAAGACAGACAGGATAGAAAAACTCCTTTCTGGCTGCTTTAGTATCGTTGGATTTTGCAATTCTTACGGTGTTTAGCAACGCGCAACAGTAAATCAAATACTCCTTGGCCAACAAAGTTCTTATGTTTATTAATTTAGCATAAAATAATAAAAAAACATATTTTTGTAAGTTTTCCAATATATTTTAAATGAAGTGCTTTATGAAAAACACCAGTCTACATACACAAATCAAACCTGTAGGTGAGAAAAAATCAAATTCTCCCCCTGATCATGTGACAACAATGCCGACTACAAGGTTGCTGGAGCCTATCCCAGCTACTATTTGATGAATGCTGAGTACACCCTGGACAATTTAGAGTAATTAACCCATGAAACATGGTTTTAGACCCACACATGCACAGGGAGAACACGCAAACTCCACACTAAAAAGGATCTGAACCAACGCCGTGACCAAAAAGTGCTAACCGCTACACCACCATGCAGCCCCAGCAACTCTTTAAACAGAATCCAGTAAATGAACCAAGTAAAGCCGTTTTTCATCATTTCCCCTAACAAGAACTCCCAACAGTAGATCACATGCATTTAGGCTCCTCCCTCTAACGTCCATCTCTTAGCAAAGAGCGATCTGACTTAACCACAAACGGTGGACTCATGCGCTCCATCTTTCTTTCTCTGTTTTCCAAGGGAACTAAGAGTTTCATAACACATTCATTGTGTTCTGACTCAGACCACATCTTCACCACAACCCTTTTCCATCTTACTTTTCTGAAATATCTTTTTTTTAAAGGTGCCAGCTTTAAAACAGACTAAATTAAAAGGAAGTGTTTTGTTCACAAGCTGTTACAAGCTTATACTAAAGACGTCAAATATTCATAAACACAAACAAAATGTTTATCTTGGTTGCGAGAAACCAAGATAAAACTATATTGCGCATCTGTCTGAGCATGCTAGATGTGCCACTAAATCCTTCTGAAGCTTTAAGGTGGTTCGCAGCAGGCGTTGGGTAATGGTGACTTAAGGGAGAGGAAAAGGAACGACTGAGTGGAAAATCAGTCAGACAGGTTTTAGATTAGGGTGGGACAACTATTCAACCGTGTTCACCCCCCACAAACTCCACCGTGATGCCCTTGAGCAAGGTTCCCAGGTTTGAATATGTAACTGCTTCATTATAAACAAGGTTTTCTGGAAAAAGACAGACCAGCGGGCCGCTCCTGTTTTTGTGAAGCAAAGGGTTTAATAATGAAACCAACTGCTTATTCATAATAAAGAAAAACAATCTTTTCCTTCTGTTTGTTATGCTGTATTTCCTGCAGTGTTCACCGTCACTTTACAGTTAATTTCTCTCTGCACAACCCAGACAACATTTGGAGCAGATCACCAGCGTTGGCCCTCGACCCGTGGGCAGCCAGGAGAACGAGGTCCTGACAGTGGCTTACTTGTTGGAGCAGATAGAGAGCATCAGAGCCAAGACCGCCGCCGGCCCTCACCAGCTCACGGTGGACGTGCAGCATCCCACCGGCTCTTTCTCCATCGACTTCCTCGGCGGGTTCACAAGCTTCTACGACCACGTCACCAACATTGCTGTTAGGTTGGAGCCCAAGGGCGGCAGTCAGCATCTCATGCTTGCCAACTGCCACTTTGACACCGTGGCTAATAGTCCAGGTTGGAAAAATATAACTATCTGCTTTAATAATTAACCTTTTTTACTATCTGAACTCTAGGAAATCACAAGTAGTTTAACTTTTTTAAATGTAAATGCAGGAATTAAATGTTTGTAGAAAACGCCTTAGGGCTGAGAAAAGGCAATTTTTAAAGAAATGTTATAATTTGGTGGTTATCTAAACATAGTAGCTGTTAAATAGTTTCTGTTTATATATATTTTTTACTCTGGTCACCAATTTAGAACCCATTTTAGGCAGTAAATTACGGTTTTTGCTTTCATTTTTTTTGGTGATTCTCAGAAGATGATTAAATCCCCCTTTTTGTATTATCTTTAAGAGAAAATGAAGCTTTTTTATTTATTTATACATTTTTCTCATGTTGACAAAGCCCATTTATAGCCAAATTCACACAAAATCCCAAATTTGACAAAATCTTCATATAAATATAATAAAACAAAGAAGTGAATTATTTTGTATTTTCATAAACTTTTGATATATGTTAAAAGATGACGTTTAAAAACAGCAGTTAAAAAAAAAAGTCAAAGTGAGGACTTGAAGAGACAAAATGTGCCAAATTTAACAGCCAAACCCGAGCAACTGGAACATGAAATAAAACAGATTTTGTTTTTGTGCACATCCTTGCGCCTGCTGGAAGCTTTGTTTTTCCATATCAAATGCACGTGCTCATGCAGAGCCTCGCCGGAGGGAGGAAATTGATCCAATAGGTGTGGACCAGGAAGGTACACACGGTGACTTTAAATATCCTGGAATTTCAAACATTTGGGCCTTAAAAAAAGAAAAAAAAATCAGTCATAATGCAGGGGGGCACACAGACAGTCAGTTCTTTGTTATGTGTGGTTATGGGGGGAAAAAAAAAGTCCATCATGCAGTTTTTTTGTGGGTTTTTTGTGAAAAGCTGAACTGGGTGAAATGTTCAGACACATTTTTAAAACAAGATCATCAGTGTTTTCCATCAGAACTTTCTTTCTGACCAGAAAGCCAAAGCACATGACGTCTCTGATCTTTAGCTCTCTTTTTTTTGCCTTTATTTTCACTTCGTTCCACGTCTTACCTCTAGCCTGTTTAATCTTTGTGTATCACATGGGTTTTTTCATACTCTTTTTCCCTTTTGTCCCACTTCCCCTCCACTCCCACCATCACACAAGTAGCAGGAGTTGAGTCTTATCATTTTTTTTGCTGTTTTCTTCATCTTGTGACCTTCCCCAGCTTTAGTTCATAATCAGTTGTGGTTTTTTTTGTTTTAATCCTTCTCCAGCGACTTGGTTTTTGAGATGATACTAAGCATTTGCTAAGTGTACACACTGATTCAAATGTGTAAGGTGACAAGGAGTGCGTTGTTAGTATTCCCAGCACACACACTCTGCTCTCTTTGTCTTAGGTGCCAGTGACGATGCAGTAAGCTGTGCTGTTATGCTGGAGGTCCTTCATTCTCTGGCCAACCACTCCACTCCGTTTCACCACGGTGTAATCTTCCTGTTTAATGGAGCTGAGGAAAATATACTCCAGGTAGAATCCTGATTAACTTTATCCAAAATAAAAGATACATATCTTAAGTTCTGTCTTTTATTCCAGGCCAGTCACGGCTTCATTACCCAGCATCCTTGGGCCAAGAATGTCCGAGCCTTCATTAACTTGGAAGCTGCAGGCGTCGGGGGCAAAGAAGTCGTTTTTCAGACAGGTACTGTATCTAAGGTCTGGAACCCACTCTGGTGGGTTTTTCTGGCTTTATTCCAGTTTGAGTTGTTTGTTTCTCTAATGTACTGAAGTGCGCCCTTGTGTTTATTCTATGAAGCTTGATGCTTAAAGACCCACTTCAGTACAAATGGAGAATTTTGAACATGCTCTTTAAGCATTTTTCTCATGATGGAGAAAATGTCTTAAGAAAATTAACCTTTAAAATAGCTTTTCTGATTATTTTATTTATTCAAATCCTTGTAAATCACAGACAACAAAATGCCATTTAAAAAAAAAAGATGGAGGAGCTCCACCTAATTACAATGCATCCACTTGTAGACAAATCGATCCACGTTCATCTTAGTTTTCCTTTTTGGCTCTAAACTGTACGGCTGGATAGCTCCAATATTGCTCGCCATTTTTGTTACTCTGTTAATGTTACGTTGATATTGTGAAGAGAGCGTAAACAACGGGATGATGGGAAGTGTGGAAAGGCTTACTTAATTCTAACAAACTTTTGCCGCTCTGCAGAAGTCATAGAAAAGGAAAAGTTTTTTGATTTTGGCTAAAAATGGCATAATCATAATTAATAGACCACTGGGAACGCTTTGAAAATAGATCCAAAGGGGACTTTAAACAAAAATCTAAAAGGCAATAATTAAAATTCGAGACAAAACTCTTTAAAATATGTACATTAAATTGTCAAAGAGTTATTATTTAGCAAAAACAGTGTTGAAAACAGAGGATTGCAGTTTCAAACCCCAACAATTAAGCTTTATCACCACTTTATTTCATGTACACGTGTCAATAGTGTAACGTCTGCAACCTGAGGCTCCGGAGCCACATGTGGCTCTTTTACCACTCCATTGTAGCTCTTTGATTTAAGAAAAAATAAAGTTTTTAATTTCAGATAGTAGCTAACATAAAAAAATAAGTAGTAAAGTAAAAATTAATTTTAAACTTTATTCTATCCATTCACAAACAGTTGAAGAGCAGTGTCACTCTGCGATGCTCCTGAATGATAATACCATAAAGCGCTTCATAGTTTAAGAGTTGAGCTACAAAATTTTGACAGATTTGTTAATAAAAAATCAAATCAATCTGAGGTCAGTAAGCAACAAAAATGTATATTCAATGGTTATTAGACAATTGTTCTATTTTTGAATAAATTGAAGTATTTAGATTACCCCTTAAAGTTAACAAAATACAATGAGGGTCACTGAATTAGCTAGATTTATGCATTTTTGGCGGAGATGCACCACAAACTGAAAAATTAAAAGTTTTTTTACTCATTATGTTATCCTATATTTGAGATATGTTACACAGGAAGTCTTATTTTGAAAGGAAGTCATAAGAACCTTTGTCAAAAGTTACAGCATATGGTGAAAAAAAGGCTATTTTTCATTAATCTTTTTATGTTGAAAAAAAAATATGTATCATAATAGAAACAATAATATTAATACAAACCAGTGTCTTAATTGCCTAAAGATTGAGCTAAGACTTTGTGGCTCCTGCTGGGTTGTGGTTTGTAAAAAATCAACCCAAATGGCTCTTTAAGTGTGTAAGGTTGCAGACCCTTAATGTTGACGCTGTTTCCTTTTTCTGTCTTAAAGGTCCAGAGAACCCGTGGTTGGTCCAAGCCTACGTCCATGCAGCCAAACACCCCTTTGCCTCCGTGGTTGGTCAGGAGGTCTTTCAGAGCGGCGTCATTCCCTCTGACACCGACTTCAGAATATATAGAGACTTTGGTAACATACCAGGTAGAAGCCGCTTTATTTTGGAAGGATTCTGAAGATTGCAATCAAGCTGTAATTTAGCCCTGTTTTTTGTAATTTTACAGGCATCGATCTGGCTTTCATTGAAAACGGTTTCATCTACCACACCAAATACGACACAGCGGACAGGATCCTGTCAGGCTCCATACAGCGAGCTGGTATGCATTGTTTGTGTTGCAAAAGCTGTTTTAGACTGTCTGCCCCCAAGAGGTGGAGCAGGTACAAAAGCAGCATTTTTCTGTTGCAATAACAAACACTCCAGATGACTGTTTTGGTCGCAGTCTCTTAACGGTCAGCTTTATCTCAAACTTCAAGATTTAAATGATAAAGGTCGCCGCATCAGCATTAAAGCACCACTCCCATTCACTCTTTGTGACTGCATGTGTGAGATACTTTCCATTCTTGGGAGTAATCTGCCCATCAGCACTAAGAGATCTGGATAGTTTAGATTTTGTTCTTCTGTCTTTAGGCAACTACTGGGCATCACTCCTTATTTTTTTGTCCACTGCATCCCACCAGGAAATATATTAATTATTAGAGAGAAAAAGCGAGTTTTCAGGGGGAGGAACGGAGTATTTTTAGTCTTTCAAAAGGAGGCAGAACAGCTTTTTGAGGCAGATGGTAGTATAGCTCAGAGGATACCAGTGCCCTCTTATTTTTGGAAATTTGTGTTGATTCTGACAAATAATCCTTCCATTAAGGATTTGAAACTGTTTAAGTCGTGATTATGGTGTAACAAAGCTAAGTCTTTAATCTTAATCGTTTATACGTATGGATCAGCATTATTGTTTGTAATGCTTTAGAAACTATAAAGTTTTCCTTTGTTAAAATGGGGAATTTGAGTCACGGTCTTCATTGTTGCTGACAGGTTTCCTCCCTTTGAGTAACTCGACCAATAAAACCAGATCAAACCACGTAGGAATAGTCACTGAAACTATTCTAGCTTTGTGAACCCTACAAAAAACAATGAAAGCAACTTTTTTCTACAGCTTTCTATGGAGGTCTGAACATGACAAAAAAATATCATAAATTGTTCCTTCAAATTATTCCTCTGTGGGCATTAAATACTGTTCTGTGTGCAAAAATGAGTGTTTTGGCTGTAATTTAGTATTTTGTGGCCGTAAAATAATTTTTTTTTCACATTTTGTGCTCACAAATTAGCATTTTGAGTGCACAATTTATTAAGTTGGGTGCACAAATTAGTATTTTAGCATCATAAATTCCTATTACTTATTTTTGCACACAAAATACTTATTTTTTCAAAAAAAAATGCTAATTTGTGACTTCTAAAATGCACATTTGTGCACACAAAAGGCTAATTTGTGCAATTAAAATACTTATAAAATGCTAATTTGTGGCTATAAAAAACTGTGTCCACAAAATGCTAATTTGTGTACACAAAATTTTAATTTTGTGCACAAAATGCCTACAAAATGCAAATTTGTTGCAAGAAAATACTAAACTGTGTCTACAAAAGGCAAATTTATGACTTAAAATGTCTATAAAATGCTAATTTGTGGCCACAAATTACTAAACTGTTCCCACAAAATGCTAATTTGAAATAATACATATCTTTTTGCATAAAATGCTAATTTGTGCACAAAACATGATAAAATGTTAATTTTTGTCCAAATAATAATAATGTGTGAAAAAAATGTAATTTGAGGGAACACTGTTATATATTTATTTTCTTAACGTCATGTTCAGAGCTCCATAGCTTTCAGTTCATGGTAAAAACCTTGGCTTTCTTCAAGGTAAAATGGTGCATAGAGTAAATGTAAATTTTTACAATATCCAAATTGATTAACATCAGAAAATATTTAAACATTTTTTTTAAATTAACGTTTAGTGGTTGCGTTTAGATATTATTGTGTCTCAAACTTGTGGTGGATTTAAGAGTAAACTCAATCCTCTCTCTTTACTTTGCTCTTTTTCTGAAGGTCGGTGAGTAAATCCAGTCAATATGGCCGTCCCACTTTTAAGGCCCTTCAGAATCCTGTAGGTAACGCTGGAGATTATCCCTCCAGTGTGTATATCTATGTCAACAAACTTCTGAATAAAAAGAGCTAAAATCATGATAAGGTTCTAATAATTGGGTTTATAACTTACTTATTTCATTTCGAATGAGTTGTAAGATGCACCATTTGGTCGCACATGAGTAAGTTTACGGTGGACACTAAATTGTTTATACTTTATACGCCTACTAGACATAAGAACAATAGAGCTTTGTCCTGCTTGTCTGTGCTGTATGAGTGCACTGTAAACAGCCAACAACAAGGCTGCTTTGTGGTGGTGGTGGTGGTGGTGGGGGGGGGTAGCAAAATAAGGCCAACTATCAAGACAAACAGCCACTTCTTACTGATTCCTCTATAACCTCGTTTCTCATCTTCTATTTTTTATGATCGTTTCATGTGTAAAGCAGTGTTACAAGAGTTCAGTTAAAGACCGACTTCCACTGGAGTCAAACGTGTGATAATTCACCCACACACATTTCACACAGCCCGACTCTGCAGAGGTGCATGGCCATGCGAGCTCAGTGGAATACAAGAACGTTTCTCTTGGTTTTTGCAGATTTGTCGTAAATCTTTTCATGGATTTATTCTAGCATGTGAGTATATAAAGGCTAGTGCTGGTTAATCTTCCCAAATTAGTCTTGTGGTGTTAGAGGTGCTTATATTTGTGTATTTTGCAAAGTTGTGACTTTTTAGCAACTTAAAATAGTCTTGTAGTTTGTCTTGTTGTACTCCGGTTTAAATGTGGGGGACAAAAACAAACAAAAAAAAACACTTTGATTGGTTTAGATGTCTAGATTTTGGATTTTATGCATTGATATTTGTGTGTTTGACTGAAACAAGGTGACAACATCCTGGCTGTCCTGAAGCACCTGCTGATGTCGGAGAAGTTAGCCGACAGCTCAGAGTATCGTCATGGCAACATGGTGTTTTTTGACGTGCTGGGGGTGGTTGTGGTGGCTTATCCCGCGCGTGTCGGCACCATCTTGAACTACATGGTGGCCACAGCCGCCTTCCTCTATCTGGCCAAGAAGGCGTCCCTACCTGGAAATGGAGGTAGGGCTGCATTTCCTGTGGTGGATGAAAGTCCATTGGTTGTCTCCATTCTGCATTTTACTCAAACAAGTGGAGTGTTGGTGTTATTTCATGAAAGAACAACATTTTTATCGTCTGTTAGCCTTCATCCGTCGTCTCTTTTCTCCATAAGGTGGCCGTTATGTTCGTGACCTGACCTATGCCACAGGCGTGGCGGTGCTGAGCTGGTTCGTCACGCTGGTGTCCGTGCTGATCGTGGCTCTGATCGTCACCCTGTTGGGCCGCTCCATGTTTTGGTACACACACTTCTATGCTTCCATCTGCCTGTATGGAGCCGCAGCAACAGGAAAGATGATCCTCATCCACACGCTGGCCAAGAACCTGTATTACGGGGTGAGCCTTTTTTTTTTTTTTTATGGAGGTCATACAAACACAGAATGATACTGTAGAAGCCTAAAGCTAAATAAACACTTGTTTGATGGGTGAGGAACTATTCTGAATGGCATCCAGCATATGTCATCTCAGTCTAAGTACTCTGTTAAAATAACAGTTTAGTCATTTTATTTTCAGTAAAAATGAAAGTTTTTAAAGCTGCAGGATTAGTAGATTCTGTTCTATTAATGCTTAGTAAGAATTCACTCTATTGTGATCCTGTTTCTCTCTTTTATCATTTACATTTTCTTCTGTAGATTTTTTGGAACCTTTAGCACATTAAGAAGAAGGGTGATTGTATTTTGGGGATATCTAAAGTTTACGGTTTTTAAGATTTTATGCAATTTTTAGCCCTATTGAAAATGAAAAAAAAAATGAAAATTAAAAAATGGAAAATTATTTGAATCCTTCAAAAACTTTGTACACTTTTGAAATGTATGCAATCAAAACTTGCAAATTATGCAAGTTTGGTATCAAAACTTTCAGGTAGGAGTGTGCTTGGTGTGTCATCAGGAAAGAGAGTTGATAAGGAGACTTGGTGGTGGAATGAGGAGGTGCAGGAGTGTATACG
>NC_050523.1:12668100-12672001 GCF_002922805.2 Oryzias melastigma | reverse complement strand
TGGAGGATGCTGAAGACAGGCTTAGATGGAGGAAACTGATTCGCTGTGGCGACCCCTGATGGGAAAAGCCGAAAGGAAAAGAAGAAGAGGTATCAAAACTTTCAGGACATTTCTGCTTGTACTTTTGGTGTCCATACCTTTTACGCATTTTAATTTTTTTTTGCAATCTTTAAAGAAATTCTGCAAGTACTTTGTGCACTTTCTGCATATTATGCAAGTTCTATATTAAAACATTTAGCACGTTAAGGACATTAGTTTTCAATTATCTCTAGAGCACTATCGGTGGGTGATTTTCCCCTGAAGAAAAGTATTTACATCTTGCATTTTTCTGAGTGTCATGATCCCTGGGTAAAGTCTCATGTCCCAGGGATCGATGAACCAAAGATCAAGTCTCCAGTATCATTTCTTTTAAAGAAATTTTTTGCTCTCAAATTCCTTATTTTTGCATTATTGCAGGTAATGCAGCTTTTCTAGTTAAAATAGTCTCTTAAACATTTTTTCTTACATTTTACTGTATTTGTTAGAATAAAAATCTGATAAAGATTTAAGGAGTTCCACTGATTTTCCTGCATATGTGCAGATGATTTCAGTGAATTCATCTTTCAGTTAATGCAGAACTGATTCCGAGGTTTTACATCATTAAAGCTCAATGTTTCCTCTTTTTATTCAAAGGGGTTTTAGTGTGTGTGTATGAAGCAAAACCAGCTTTAGCAAAAACAAGAACAAACTTCTCTCTTGTGTTATTTCCCAGTTTTTAATAAAAATCATCACTATTAATAGCAATTAATTAAATCTAAATCAAATATTTTAAAAATTTGCATATTTTTTGTTTCCTTTTTTTAAAGAAAAATCATGAAGGTTTACTGCTTTGAATTTTTTTTTTCTAGCTTTTTCTGTCTGCAACTGTTATGTTTTTGTAGTTTGAAAGAAGTTTTGTTTTTATCTTTTAAGAAGTCAAATGCTGGAATTACATGTAAAATAATGTTTATTAAAAGACAGAGGAATGCCAACTTTAAAAAGTAAAAAAATAAGCTTTTATGTTGGTTCCATTCAAAGTAATTATTATAAATCAATCGTTTTCCTCAACAGTACCTGTTTTATTCATCTCTATCTAGTGTGTAATTAGTTGCACATATTACAGCTCTACCTCCTAATGTTGGAATGTGTTTTTCCTGTATGTTCTGGTGCGTTCCTCTCAGGGTGTGCGCCTCGTGGAGCTGGGGGATCTGTACTTTGACGTGAGCCTGCTGCTGTGGGGCTGCAGCCTGGTGTGGCTCACGCAGCAGGGCTTGTGTTCAGCCTACGTGCCCATGCTGATGGTGGCCTTCCCGCTGACCACCAAACTGCTGCTGGCTAAAGAATTCAAACACAGAGGTAATCCGCTTCAGGCCCGATCGATTAGAGGTGAAAGCTGGAGCTGCATGTATGAGAGGCTCTGAGGAAAAGTAACAAAATTCTTCCCTTTTGTCTTCAGGAGCGTCACTGATGTACAGTTTGTTGTACCTCTTGGGCCTGGCGTTACCGTACGTCCACTTCATGTTCCTCATCTGGGTGGTGTTTGAGATTTTCACCCCCATCATGGGCCGCAGTGGGACAGAGATACCCCCCGAAGTGGTCATGGCCTGCCTAGTAACCCTGGCAACCATCTTCCTCTCTTCCTTTTTCGTAAGCATTCAGACGTCATCGATGACTTTTTGTGAACCACCAACGAGACAACTCAGTGGTGCATTTCTCTGTGTGTCTCAGCTACACTTTATCTACTTGGTAAGAAGCACAAAGTGGATCCTGGCTGGTCTGGGTTCAGTCTTCATCATCATGCTCGTGCTGGTGTCCACTGGCGTCTTCTTTCCGTATTCAGGAAGTCCTGATGCCCCTCGACCAAAACGAGTCTTCCTGCAGGTCCAAAACTCCAACAACACCCACTGAAAACACAAAAAATTGCATTTATTGTTATTCTTTACGTGTTTGATTTGACAGTCATTACTCAAACCACTTTACAGTACTTTTAAGTACAGAAAATGTGTTCTAAAAATGTGTATGTTAAATCCAACCATCCTAAAGTGTTTTTTTTTTCCATTCAGCACACGACTCGAACCTTCCACAATCTCCAGGGGCAGGTGGAGAGCCGGGACTCTGGTCTTTGGATTAACAGCTTTGACTTCACGGGCATGCAGCACGTCACCCCCCACGTCCCCGAGATTAACGACAACTTTCGGACCCGCTGCCAGGAGGACCGACCCTTCTGCGGTTTCCCCTGGTTCCTTCCTGTGAAGTTCCTCAGCAGGTGGGTGTCACAGTGAGCTTTCAGATTTTTGGAATGGATTAAAATGGTTTTAAATCTTTTTTGATTAAACCCCTCCGATAGGAAAAACTGGTACCTCCCAGCCCCAGAAGTGTCTCCAGCTTCTCCAGTGGAGTTCAGCCTGTTGTCCAGGGAGGACACAGCCTGGGGGACGGTGAAGATGACGTTCACCGTTAAAGGTTTCCGCTTTGTGACCAAATTAATTGTTGAATATTTTGAATTGTGATCAAACTAATATGAATAAGCTCCTTCCTCGATAGTAAAAGGTAAAGCACCAGCAAATGTGCTCTGAAAAGTTTTTTTAATTTCAGAACACATAGTGAAAAACTCAATCTCACTTTCAGCAATTTCAACAATCTTGGTAATAAAACGTTCCACTCATTTAGGATATTACTGCTTGCATTTTTGGTATTCATAAACTTTATAGTTTTTTAAATTAGGAAATGCATAAATTCCTCAAAGCCTTCAAAAGCTTTTAAACTTGTGAACGTCTGCAGATAGTTTCTGATAGAGACACCATTGAAACTTTAACCCTTTGACACCTGAGGGGTCGCCGGTGACGTGTTAACGGTGCAAAAGTTACAGTAAGTCTGTTAGGTTCAAACAACCTGAAACATTTCTCTGAAAGGAAGACAAGAGAGGGGTCAGTTCTCAAATCAGATTTTACTTGCACAAGGAGAACAGACAGAGAATGTTCAAACCAGTCTCCACCCGCTCTGAAGATCTCGGTCCTGGGTTTCCTTATTTATAACCTTTCAGGGGCGGTCTTAGTTATATTTACATTTGCTGCTCTCAAGGTGTGGAAGGAAAAACAGCCTCAAACTGGTTCTAATATCATTAATGTCTTAGTTCAATGCAATAGGTCGGCGTCAGCCTCTTCGAGTATCTGTAATGTGTCAGCCTCCAGACAGCCTTCAGCCTAGAATGACTGCAACCTTCCAGATACCAGCTAAGCACGACCTCAAATCAGCAGAAAGAGAAAAGAGGTTAAATCATACAAAGCAAATATGAGAGAAATTTATGTACAACCCTATCAAAGTCAAAGAACGTAAACACTGGTGTTAAAGGGGTAAAATGTTCAGCAACTACTGGGCTTTAAGGCTAATTTGGAATTCAGCCTTTATCTTAGCATTATGCTAGCTGTTTTAGGCTAATTTAGTTTTTTTTTTCTCCAGTTTTTAGGCTAATATTGTAGCACTATGCTAGCTGTTTTTTTGCTAATTTAGACATTTTTTCAATTTTTTTATACTAATATTGTAGCATTATGTTAGCTGTTTTTGACTAATTTAGATTTTTTTTCCCTTTAGTTTTTTTAGGCTAATATTGTAGCATTATGCTAGCTGTTTTTGGCTAATTTACACATTTTTTCCTTTAGTTTTTAGGCTAATATTTTAGCATTATTTTAGCGCTAAAAGCGCTATACAAGTATACGCCATTATGTTAGCTGTTTTTGGCTAATTTAGACATTTTTTCCTTTAGTTTTTAGGCTAATATTGAAGCATTATGTTAGCTGTTTTTGGCTAATTTAGAATTTTTTTCCTTTAGTTTTTTTAGGCTAATGTTGTAGCATTATGCTAGCTGTTTTTGGCTAATTTAGAA
>NC_050523.1:12633818-12666430 GCF_002922805.2 Oryzias melastigma | reverse complement strand
AAAAGAGAAAAGAGGTTAAAATCATACAAAGCAAATATGAGAGAAATTTATGTACAACCCTATCAAAGTCAAAGAACGTAAACACTGGTGTTAAAGGGGTAAAATGTTCAGCAACTACTGGGCTTTAAGGCTAATTTGGAATTCAGCCTTTATCTTAGCATTATGCTAGCTGTTTTAGGCTAATTTAGTTTTTTTTTTCTCCAGTTTTTAGGCTAATATTGTAGCACTATGCTAGCTGTTTTTTTGCTAATTTAGACATTTTTTCAATTTTTTTATACTAATATTGTAGCATTATGTTAGCTGTTTTTGACTAATTTAGATTTTTTTTCCCTTTAGTTTTTTTAGGCTAATATTGTAGCATTATGCTAGCTGTTTTTGGCTAATTTACACATTTTTTCCTTTAGTTTTTAGGCTAATATTTTAGCATTATTTTAGCGCTAAAAGCGCTATACAAGTATACGCCATTATGTTAGCTGTTTTTGGCTAATTTAGACATTTTTTCCTTTAGTTTTTAGGCTAATATTGAAGCATTATGTTAGCTGTTTTTGGCTAATTTAGAATTTTTTTCCTTTAGTTTTTTTAGGCTAATGTTGTAGCATTATGCTAGCTGTTTTTGGCTAATTTAGAATTGTTTTTCCTTTGGTTTTTTTAGGCTGATATTGTAGCATATGCTAGCTGTTTTTGGCTAATTTAGACATTTTTTCCTCCAGTTTTTTTGACTAATTTGGCCTCTAGCTTTTATTTTGGCCAGCTTTCAACTATCAGTTTCAGCTTTTAGCTCTAGCATCTTCACCAGCCTCATCTAATTCACAGCATTCACACCTGCATTATGGCATATAATGCTATACATCTAGTTTCAGTGTTTTCTTGTGGTTTGCAGGACCCAGCCACATGTCTCTGTACTTGATGCCTCACAGAGGAGCCATGCTTTCCGCCTGGTCTTTCGGGGACGGGACCCCCCAGTTCGATCTGAACGGAGAATATTTTATCTTCTATTCCCACGGCCTCAACGCCCCCACGTGGACCTTCTGGTTTGAAATACAGGTACTGGCTTATCATATTTCACAGCTTTTTCATTGAATTTACTTATAATCTGCCTGTTTGGGAAAAGCGGCTTCTACTTTGTACACAAAAGCAGTGCTGAACATTTCATATAAAGCATATTTTCCTCTGTTAAGTTGAATAGGTCAAAGTTTTTAAAGCTTGAACAGGTTTGCAACTGTTTCATCTTCTTTAGCAACATATTTAGGAAGCGAGAGGGGTGACTAATTGCTTTGGAAAGTTCACTGTTGTCTTATTGATGGGGGGAGTTTTTTGGGGAAATTTTGCAGAAGAAGAAGAAAAGAAGGCCTCACGTAGTTGACTATGCCTTAATTTGTAGTTTCAAGAAAGCTGATGAGGGCTGAGCTTAAGGAACTCTGATTAAGATTAGTCTATTGCATGCAAAGATTCAGTGTGGCGTCTAGTAAATTTGTCTAAAAATGCAATTAAGAGAGAAATGTGAACTCCTAAGATAAAAAAAGTACTGATTTCATTAAACACTTGACCTTCTCTTTTAACAGTAAATGGTCTATTAAGTATTTATTTATTTAGAGGCTCAATTGTGTGCATTACTTCCCCTCTTCTACCCCTTGATTGTGGCTCTTTATTTAAAGAAGTATTAAAAGTTTTTAACTTACTTCAAAGTAATAGTAAGTAAGCAGTAAAGTAGCTCAAACTTTATCTGACTCATTCAGTTGAAGGACAGCATGTATCACAAGTTGACCTAAAACACTAAAAGATTTTTGAGCGCCAAGTTCCACAGATTTAACTGGGGGTGACGAAGCACAACCAAAAATTCATACTTAAAATGCAGCAAATTATAAAACTTTTAATCTACATTTTAACAAATTGAAGGAATTTAAGCGTACCTTACGGTTAAAAACACAGTAAAGGTTGAACAATTAGCTTTGATTGTATTTTGGTTTGTTATATTTAAAAAGTTTTAACTTGAATTTGTTTTTTTTGTTTTTTTTTTATCACTGCCGACATCAAACTACCTGTCCCAAATACTTAAAAAGTTCTCCTATTTTTCTTTTCTATTCGTCTTTATTTTTATTTTACTTATGTAAGTTATTATCATAAAGACTCTGCTCTGCATTCTTTTCCATCTATATGAAAGATTATCTGCTTTTTTAAGACAAAGTCAACATTTTTTGTCCTGCATATTGCATAGATCAGAGGTCTGCAAACTTCAACACTTCAAGAGCCATCTGGGTCCATTTTTCACTGACCACAAAATCTTACTTCATCTTTTACTACAATAATTAATATAAATAAACACTTATTTCTTTTTTTGGGAGGCAGAAATGTGACATGTTTTTATTTTGTCTATAATATACATATATTGTTTGCTCACTCTGTTTCTCCGTCTTTCAGCCCCCCAGAGAACCTGACCCCGATGGGCCGAAAGGTATGATCTCCGTGGCCATTTCTTCCCACTATTTCTTCGGAGAGGACAAGAGGACGGCTCAGCTGGAAAAAATCCTGCGCAGATTCCCCACGTGGGCGTTCCCCTCCTCCTGGGTCAGTACGTACGACATGTACAGATACTGAGGACCCGCCGACGCCGGGGAGAACCAAGGGCTACCGCGGCCCTGAGACATTTTCAGAAGACGACACTGAAGTGGGCCGCGCTGCCACACTGTTAACACGCATCCACTCTCTGTCCCAGCTTTGCCTGAGAGACCTTCATCACTGTGTCAGTTAGCAGCTAACAGGAAGGCGCTGAGACGTGCGAGAGGCGAGCTGAGCAGTCCACCTGCACGCCACATGCCTCCTTTATTTTCTACTGAAATCAGTCGTGCCTTCTCCCTCCTCACTTCCTCCCACACCCTCCTGTCTCTTCCTCTCTCGTGCAGCGCTCCTTCTGTTGTCTGCACTGCAGATGTAGATGCATCCGGGTGGGCACACAGCATGTTTGTGATGGCCTTTCGCCACTTTAAAAAAGTCACTTTTCTCGTATTTCTGAAAAACCTTTCTGTCTCAGTCCAAAAAGCTCATCACTCCTTATGAAGCTTGCCGAGGATGTGGCTGAAAACGGTTAATGAAAACTGTAAAAATGCTTTTTTTCTGGCACTTTACAGCGATTTGGCTTTCATGTGCAAAGAAAAACAGATATTTTTTAATCAAAAAAGCCAAATTCAACTAAAAAAAAGCAAAAACAAAGACATCCCTGCAATCCGAAGGTATTTCCTGAGTCTCAGCGGGTGTCTGGGAGGAGAACAAAACTATTTCCCTTCGAGGTGACTCTTTTTGGAATTATTCTTGAAAAATGGGGTCTCTAGCAACACCAGTTACTCTCATTTGGTTCCCAAAAATTATTTAGAAGCAAAAAACTGTAAACAAATATATATACCTATATATAAATACAAACTATTTTCCATTTGAGACAGTTAATTTTAATGTTTTTGTTTTATTTTTGACAAAATCTGATTTTTAAAAATAAAAAATAGTACATTTTACAGCTAAATTATGCCATTTTCTGTCAAAATTTCATTTTTTCCACATTGTAAAGAAGCTATTGGGCAAATATTTGGAAAAAAAATATAGCCAATTATTATAAAGATTAGTAGATGATTCTACAGCATAAGAGTCATAGTTTTAATAAATCTTCATTTGAAACTAAAGATAATTTCTTTTTTATTGCTGAAATATAATTTGTTTTAATTTGAAACATGTTTTTAATGTAACCATACATTTTTTTTAGGGAATTTTATTCAGAAATGTTAAGACATAACATGATTTGTACACCATATGGATTTTTATTTTTATTTACAAGTCCCAATCTTTATTTTCTGTAAATTCAAGATTTTCTCCTATTTTTTATTTTTATTTTTTTAATCATAAAAAGTAAGAGCAGGTTTCTACCCATTATGTTGTGTATTTGATAAGAAACTTAAACTTCTGGTTAAATTTTTGATTTTTTTGTTAAACTTCAAACTAGAGTTGCAGATAAAGTGTGAGCGCATCTTTTTCCTTTAAAACATACATTTATTAACATAAAACTTCATCATTTTTATTTTTTTTTAGCTGTAAACGTTGAAATAGTATTTCTTGAGCCTTATTTGAAGATGCAAACAGTAAAATAATTAATTTTTATTTAAAAATTGTTGATTAAAAAGGAAAATTACTGGTGTTGCTGGAGAAATCCTAAAACCCTTTTGGCGTGGGTCAGCACTGAAACTACCTCAACAGTGTCCAGCATCAAAACTGCAGTTCTTAAAGCCCTTTTACTGAAGGTTTGGCTGCAATTTTCTTTTTATCATTAACTCTATTAATGTATCTCATACTTTTTTTTGAATTAATATTACTAATCTTAACTGAATGTCCACACGGCTGTCATAGATTAGTTACTAATCTGTGCCCTCTGAAAGTTTATCATCTTTTTCAGTAATAAAATGTGAAATCTGAATGTTGAAACCTGGAAACTCTCCTTAACCTAAGGTTGACCTGACACTGACGTGTAAAAAGAGGCCTTCAAGTTTCACTTCCAAAGAGACAAAAAGTTTCCTATTTTTGAGACATATTGTGCAGATTTTTTTTCTTTCTTTTTTTTTCACTAATATTTCAATCGGGAAGGAAAGAAAAATCAGTATTAATAGTGTAGCTGTCAGGTTTGACATTTTTATGAAGCGATAATTATATTATTAGAGCTAATTTTAAAAAGTGTCTGAATATGCAAACAAATGGATTCACAATTTTTCAATGTTGGGAGAGTGAAGTAATCGTCTTATAAAAGATGTAAATGTACATGTAGAGGGTTAAGGAGCAGGAATGTTTTTGATCAAATATCTATTTAAAGGCAGATATTTTGATGGTCCTCAAATTTCATCTTGAATGGCACAGACAGAAGAGCTGCTGTAATTGGTTGTTGGGAAGACGTTTGACATAAATGCTGTGAAAAAAATCACTTTTTTTAAATTAAAGCTTATATGAAGCTTTATTTAAAAATAAAAGCTCCTTTTTTAGGAGGAAGTGAATTTAAGTGACTATTCTGCAGCAGTGACTTAACCAGAAGTGTGTTTAAGTGTTCGTAACAAGCTGGAACAATCTGTTTTTATGTTTATCTTAACTTTTTTTTTCCAACTTGTCACCTCAACGTTTGTTTATGCGTTTCTCTGAATGTTCAGTTTTTGATCTGACAGGTAAACTAACAAAAACCTGTGTTGTTTTTCCACTTCTGTCACTTTTAGTTGGTGATTTGCATTAAGATTAATTGAGTTGTGTTGTATGAATGGGATCCTTTTCATGATACACTTGAACAGGAATAAAAGGTTTAATCTTGAAATGTTGTTGGTTGTCCTTGATCTTCACAGAAGGAAACATTTATTTTTTTAGTGGGTTTAACTGACGAAAACATTTTTTAAAGTAATAAATTAATCAATGGACAAGATTTCTGTCTCCTAGATGTGTTTTTGAAGGGAAATAAACTTGGATTTTGGAGGATCCAACTCCTCAATTCTTAAAAAGGACGCATGTTCATGGATTCAAATAAAGCAAATAAGGAATGTAATTTATTCCCATTTGGTGGAACAGATTAAATAGTTTAATTATTTGGCCCCTGGGCTGTAGTTTGCCCACTCCTGTTCTAGACAAGCAACGAGAATTCTTTAACAATAGGTCAGTCGTGATCTTTCTAATGAACAACGAAAGTGATTATTGTCAAACATAGATGTGGAAACAGGATCTAAAATGTTTCCTTTTAGGACCAGAACAACTGCACCATGTCAAAAATAAAAATGACTAAAACGATTGTGTCACTCTTTGGTCATTTGGTGGATCTTCTGTGCTTAGACCTGTGGCTGTTAAAGAGCATTAAAAAATCCTTCATCACTTTTACATTCTTAACAACTTCTGGGTTTTTAACGTTTAAAACTCTTGAAACCAGCTTGTTTGATATGAAAACAACTATAAATCTTCTAGAGTTACTTGACCCGCTGTTGTTTGACCATAACGTCTTTTTCCCAGCTCATCTTTCCAGAGCTCAACTTTCTGGAAAAGCGTTCCCAATACAATAAGAGAAAGTACAAGTCTTTGAAAGACAAAACTACGGTGGCCCTGAAGTGATTTTTAAAATGTTTTTTTCATTTTTTTTCCTGAAAAGGTTTTTTTCCCATTATTGTTTAGTTTTGGTTTTTGGATTTTAGTATTGACTTCTACAGTGTATTGCTGTTTTTTTATTATTAGTTTTGCTTTTTTAAGTTCGTTGTGATATTTAAAATGTTTTTGCATCAAGTGATTTGTTAATGTGATTTGTACTTCAGGGCCACCGTACAAATGTAATGTTTTCTTATTTATTATTTTGCTTCTTTATTTGCTGTCATCCTTGAAATTTTTCATTTTCTTTTTTAAAAACTTATTTTTTTTAGTTTTGGTTTCTTAAATTTTGCTTTAATTTCTGAAGTGTCATTTTTTTAATCACTATTTGTTTAACTTTTATAATAGTCATTGTGATTTTTTAAAATGTTTCATTTTTTTTGCTGAAAATCTTTTATTTATATTTTTTATTTTGGGATTGATTTCTATAAATGTAATGTTGTGATATTTTAAATGTTTTTGTGTCAAGTGATTTGTAAATGTGATTTTCACTTTTGGGCCACCGTACAAAACTGTGGTTTCAGTAACCTGAAATGTGTGTCCATGTGACCAGAAATTGGGACATTTTATCACATAACAGACACTAATTTAAAAACTTTTGGTTAAGTTTTCTACTATGTTTCAATTTGTATTTTACTTGTGCTTTAAATTCTTAAATGTAGTTTCTACCTCGTAAAATCTTTTTTTTCGTGATCAAAGACTGCAGACATAAAATAACTTAAAATCTGGCACATTTACATTTGTTTTAGTATTCATTAACATGGATTGTTCTTTAAATAAAAAATAACGTGTTCTTAAATCTTAAAGGAGGAACTTGTCGGACTCAAATAGGAGGGCCAATAAAAAGTAAATCGGATTTTTGATATAAATGAAATTTAGCAGCCAAAGGTATATATTATTTTGCAAAAACTGAATTTAAGTTTCTGACTACATAAAAAATGTGGTTTTTAATTGTAATTTCTCAGAACAGTAGACTGATGTTCACACAATATCAAATTGTTGCATAAATAGAGGCAGACTTTACATTTTAAAAATAATTTATTGGTTTTTTTATGTACAGGGAAAAAAATGAAGTAGAAAACCAAATGAGTAGAAAAGGCAAATGTACAAGAGAGTAGCTTTACACTGCATTGAGGATGCCTGCCGAGTACACAGGCAATACTTTAACATTGTACACATCAGGGGCGGAGCACCACGATGCTCTCCTGACTCCTCCTCCTCTCCCCTGCAGAGAAAGATCCACATTATTCATTTCCGTAGGAAACTGTCTCGTATGCCATGAGCATAAGTTCAGAAGGAGGGCCAGGTTTTTGTTCTCTCCGACTTCAGTCGCAGCCATGAGTTTCAACAGAAAGGCCTCTGGACGTTTACGTCTTTGGTTCGTCAAGTTACCGTTTTCAAGTCAAGTAAAGCTCGCCGTGGAGCAGCGCGGTCAGGCTGCGGGCTTGGAGGCGGCTTCGGCATTGGGGACGAGAGTTTGGACATTCATTTTAGCCTAAAAGACACCCGACCGGAAAACAAAAACAACAAAGGGGGTTTTGGTCTGCAGTGAGAAGAGATGAGTCGACATAAAAACATAAAGCTCGAGTAACATTTCAAATACATTGCACGATATAATACTGATGCATCCAACACACCCGACAGCGCTTGAGAACCGACCGATTGACAAAAGCTGGGAAAAGTTGTCGTCAGTCATAAAAACGTATTTCATCATTTCGGCATTCGTCGCTCAGCTATTGCGCCAATAAATAAGGAATAATACAAGGGAAATCAACGCCAGGTGATCCAACACATGAATACAAGAAATCCACTCGGCACGCTGCACTGAATGAGAACCAGCTGTCAGAGGACAGCAGATGAATTAGAACTTTAAATGTGGAATAGGTCCAAAACTTCCTCCAAACGGCGAGAATTAACATTCGGAATTTTCCAGAAAGGTCTGAGCTGTTTTTCTCACTTACATCAACTCCTGTATCCTATAGTGTTATAAGAATGAACTATTTTTACAGAGAAAAACAAGAGTTGATAGAAAAAAAAATAACATTGTTATAATATTGAAAAGGTATAAAAATATTGTAAAACCATGAGGTACCAAAGTACGAAAACACCTCTTGTGCTTGTTGGTTTTCGGCTCAGACACTCTTCTGATGAAGCTTTGTTCTACAGTAATGCTCTTTGAGATCCTCTTTGTATTATTAGATGAAACAATAAAGTTTAGGGGGAAAGAAACAGATTCCGGTGTTTTGTTTGCTGCTCAGCAGCTTCCAAATACCAAATGAACAAAAAACTCACTAAACTAAGCCACCCGATCAGACGGCATGCTGGGAATCCACAGGGCTTTGACTTGACAAAAAAGGGTCAGAATGAAGATAATACTGAGGTGAAGTCAGAACCTGCAAGGAGCCACACAAACATTCACACAGTCTGTTTCCAGTCAGGTTATTCCATCAGTCAAAGCGTTCGCCAGCTGGAGGAGCTCTGGCGTTCAGGACAGGGTGCAGTCGTAGGTCCCCTCCTCCTCTCCCTGCACCTCCGACTGCTCCGACGGACAGTCTTCTGAAGGGGTGCGGTTATAGCCTCCCGCGGGCTCTAAGGCGGGCAGGGTCAGGCCCAGAGGGGCGGCTCCTCCTCTGCTGTCCTCAGCCCGGGGTGCCGTGGCTCCTCCCAGCCCGTCCGAACCGCTCAGCTTGGAGCTCTGGGTGGCAGGTTGGAAAGCTTCGGGCTGCACCTGCTCAGACGTGGACTCCATCAGGTGCTGCAGCTGCGGCTGGATCAGGTTCAGAAACGGCTTGTATCCCAGACTGTGGAGGTGGGGGAATGCAACGTTACCGATATAAACCGAGGATTAGGAATTATCCTAAAACAGCAAGAAATGCACGCTGACCTGTCAGAGGAGGCCCACGTGTCCACGGCCAGCAAGCCTTTCCGGATGCTTTGCACAGTTTCTGCAGGGACCTCTGGGTTGTCCAGGAAACTGATCACCTGTTTGATGACGTTTGTGTCCCGCAGGATCAAACCGATCACGACGCACCACTCCAAACAGCCCGCCTCCATGAACACGTGGAGGAGGTACCTGAGGAACAGTCCGGAGGTTAACTAGGGACGCGCTGCTTTTAAAGATGAAGCGAATCCTTGAAAGTTGGAGCAGACATCCTCACCTGAGCTGCACCTGAGACTTATGCGGCCCCTTGTTGGCCAGCTCCATGGAGATGTGCTCCAGCTCGGCCTGACTCAAACTCAAAGTGGAGGAGTTCTCATCCACCATCATCCAGTCGCCGTCCACCATGGAGCTGGTCTCTGTCAGGTCTGTGGCTGAACCGATGCTGTACTCCTCCACTGAGGGCGAGAACAAAAAAACATAAAAGATGAATACAAACAAAGTGCTTGACTGTAGTTTAACGGCTCCAGGATCAATACCTTTGTTAGTGACCAGCGACAGGAAGGCGTCGTACGTCTGTGGAGAGTTTTGGTTGGAGTGGGCGGATGAAGCCGTGTCCGTGTCTTTGGACCTTTGTCCCAGGCTGTCGGTCCAGGTGTGGTTCATAGGAACTGCCAGAGGGGGCGCTGTGTCCATGTCGCTGTTCAGGAGGCTGTCTGCAGACTGTGACTTCAGCAGCTGTGTGCTCAGCACTTTACATCAAAAACATGGAAGCTCAGATGAAAAATGCTCAAAATACATTTCTTTTTCTTCCAATTCAGAAACCTAAAGGAAACTCTGACCTGGTCGGCAGCGTCCGTTCTTCAGCGGCGAACTGAGGCTTCCCACAGGAATAACGGGGAACGGCCACAGGAAGTCCTCGTGAAGTTTCTTCAAAGCCAAAACAAAGTCTTCGACCCGAGCCACTCGATTTCGCTCGCGGCACAACCAGCCAATGAGCTCGAAGCCCAGCTGTGCCGAGAAACATCCCAGGTCCCGGAGGCGGACCTGCTCCAGGAGGTGGCGGGCGTGGCGCCACAGCATCATGTCGATGTACATGTTTTCAGGGCAGTCCGCACTGGCAGGAGGGAAGCACGATAAAGATCCAAAAATCTTGATCTGTTTATTAGGTAAAAAGCCAGCTCTTACCCTTTGGGAGAGGATCCGGTGGGCATGCTGAAGGTCTTCTGCAGGTTGAACTTTCCCGTCGAGATGGAATCTGCTGACTGAGACAAGCTGATGCTGCGATTTCTGAAAAACTCGAAGGCTCCGGTTGAGCTGGGTTCCTATAAAAAGAGACACATCCATGAGATTCAAGACTTTTATATTCCAAATAAATTTTGCTCCAATCCCTGATTTCCACTTAAGTTGTCCTGGACTTCTTCACCTGAGTAGAGGGCGTTGGAGGAGGCGTATCCATCTCTCCAGAGCCGATGGCTTTAAGGAATCGGATCATGTGCCGACAGAGATCCCATTTTCCTTGCTCCAGTGCGGTGTTGAAGAGAAGAGTGGCGTGCTGTCTGCTCACGGCAGGAACCTCCATGTTCTGCAGTGGAAGAGAAGAAGAAATGCAGATTAAAACACAACATTGAACCCAAAATAATTTTTTTTTTTAATTAGTTATGTTTTCATTTATGTATTCATTTTTACTCATTTTTGTTCATCTAAATAAATGCAACATTCATATACTAATATTGTTGGCTGGTTTTAACTTTTATAAACAAAATATATATATTTATTATTTGACTTATTTTAATTCATCCAAACATTAACTGCCTTTTTCGTTTCTTTTCTTTTTTTCTAGTTTTTCCTCTACCTGCAGTATGATCAGATAAGAAGCTGCGGTGTCCAGGTCTTGAGCCATGAGGCACTCCTCGAACAGATCTTTGGGGTTTCCCACCGCGGCGAACAGGTAGTTCCACAGGGCGTACTCGGTCTTCCTGGCACAGTGAACGATAGTTTGAAGGAAAAGGGGGAACTCGGTGATGAACTTCGCCACCGTGGGGAGCAGGGGATCGGGTATCGGCTCCCGGGACGTTGCCTCTTCCTCCAGGACAACGTGAACCATCAGCTCCATGACGTGAGGGAAGTAGGGCAGACCCGCACAGGACTGAGCCAGCATCAAAGCCTTGAAGAGTAAACAAACAAACAAACAAAAAGTTTGAGGAATTGTCACAGAATGAGTAACATCACAGATTTACAGTCTCCACACCTGTTCACCCAGGTTGCGAACCAGCAGCTGCCTCAGGATGTGATGGAGGTAGATTTGGGAGGTCCTCTCCACTGTGCAGTAAGGGAACAGCGCCTCTAGTGGTTCAGAGGATCCCTGCAGCCCGTCGTACAGCACGGTCTCATTGGTTGCCCCCAGCACCAGAGCGTCCTCAAACAGCACCGCTAAAGGATAGATGTTGATGTGGAAGGGCAGCATGATCCTCCTGGAGAGGAACGAGTGCGGCTTGCGATGGTCTCGCGGGAACAGCGGCAGCCACACTTTCATTCCGGCTTCACCGCAGGACAACCACAGAGCCTCCAGCAGGTGGCGCTTCTTCTTGTTGGAGCGACAGGTGGTCCACACGTTTTCCACACACTGGGCCAGCACCACAGGAGGAGAGAACGGTAGCTAAAGATGGGAAAAAAAAAACTGTTAGAAGAAAAGGTCAAAATGCAGAGATCAAAAGGAGGAGGAGTTTGGGCTTACCAGCTTCTTATTGATTGCCGGGGTCTCTTTCTCTCGTACCTGCGGTCCTGAGCGGTCCCTCTGCAGCATGATCAACTGGCCAGCCAGATTCAACATGATGCTCTCCGCCGTGCAGGCCTTCCACAGACACGTGCACAAAAATATGACACCCCACCAACATGTTTATGGTTAAAGCAGAGCCTTCTGTTTCTGCAGTACCTGCTGTGGGGCTTTCAGCGTGATCCCAGTCTCTGTGCGCACAGACGTGAGGGTGACAGAGACCACCAGTGCCGGGTGAGGGATGTAGCGAGACATCGACACCTCCTGGAGCAACTCCACACTGGCTGACTGCCCAAGACTGGAAGGACAAATAAATAAGGTGTTTTCCTCTTCAGAACACAGCAAATTAATAAATAGTCTTTGGAAAAGGTTAATATTTATTAGGTTTACAGCAGGAAATGTGTGATGGTTAAAAAAAAAAATAATGAGCAAAAATTGCGATAAAATCCAGGGGATAATCCATTAGATAATCCTGCACTATATAGATTTTTTATGGGTTAAGGAGTAGGGATTGTGTACTTATTTCATTATTTTTAATTAAATAAGTCATTATTTTTTTGGTGGAAAATAAGTGCATAAGTCTGAAAAACGAGTTGAAGTTTTTGTGAATGTTCTCACTACAGATGTCAAAGTGGATGTAGAGCTTTGTTAGTGAAGTTTGATGTTCTATCACAAGGCCTAACGCTCCACTGTCCTGTTGTGGTGCTTTTGAGAAGACCAAAGTGTCTGATGGAGTCAGAAGTGTCAGTTTGAGCAGATTAAAGTCCCTTTCTGATCATATTTTGAACTATGAAGCGTTCCCGAAGGTCTTTCAATTTAAAAAATATGATTATGTAATGTAAAAGCTCTTCTTTAAACAACGTTTTTAACCTGATTCATAACAATTAAAGTAAAGAAATTCTCATAAATGCAATGTTTAAGCTATTAGAAGAAGCCAATAGAACATATTAAAAACACATTTTTTGTTGGAGGATTCACCTCTCTATTTTAAAAAACATTGAAGAAAAAATAGCATAAAAAAAGAAAAGAGGATTTAAATATTATATCATGGGAAGATTTTAGATTAAATTAAAATTAAACAGCAAACAGATTTATCTAAATCTTTAAAAGGATGTAATTGTAATTTTATATGGGTATTAGCCCAGACAGCTTATAAGAAAAGTTTGGGATGATTTAAATAAAAAAAAGGAAATTCAGTGACTTAAAAACAATCCCTTGTAGTTTGGCAGGAGTTTCCCATATTGTTTGTGTAATATTTCACTTTACCAGATGGGGGAGATGAAGGTCAATTAAAGCCCGTTTCAAAACGAATACGTTAATATGATGGGTAAAAAAGGTTTACTCTACATCTAAGAAAAACATAATAATATAACCTGACATACTATATGTGAGGCTATAACTGGTGAAAAGAAAAGACCGGAATTGTTTGGAAGAAGACTAGAACCCACCCCTCATTCCTCTTCTCTATGCTGTAGAGGCAGATGGAGCAGTCGGCCCTGAACAGGATGATCATGTCTCTGAAGACGTTGAGCAGCAGAGTGTCTGCGTGGAGCTTCGTGACCGAGGCAAAGGCGTTGTCCAGATTGGATGAGCGTTGATAGAGTCTCAACTACAGATGAGAAGAAATCAAATTAAATAAGAATTTTTTTTTCAGCAGTGATGATTGAAAAGTATCCGTCTCACCTGCTCCTGCTGGTCTGTGAAGTTATAGCAGGCCACCACCACAAAGTCATTCCACCAGGCCAGACCTCCGGTAACTGTCATGTTCTGTTCCTTCAGAGAAAAACAAGCTCCTCCTTATTTAATAAGTTTAACAAACAAACCTCTGCAAAAATAGCTAAACAGACATATGAAGTAAATCCGATATCCCAGAATCGCCATACCTGAGTGATGTTCCCAAACAGCTTCCACTTCCTGGTGAATAAAGAGTAATGTGCAAATCCTCGCCTTCCTGCCACAGCCATGCACTGGCCCGCCGTGTCTATGGCTGCAAACTGTCCACACACAACAGAAAAAAGGGTTTTAAGTCATGAAAAAGAAAACAAAAGCACCACATTGTTGTACATATTTTTGGTTTGTTTTTTTACACAAATGTTTGCACACTCACCCGTATAGGCCAGTTACTCTCCAAGTATGTGCTGTGAATCTAGACGAATGAAAAATAACAAAAATAAGTGAAACTTTACAACACATTGACATCAAAGTCACAACCTTAACCATTTTGTTTAAAATCTTCTCTATTGCCTTAAATGATGCATAAAACATAATGGATTTGAAATGTCTAAACTACAAACAGCTCCTTTTTAAAATAGCTAATCTCAAATTACATTCTATTTCCTGTCATTGAACATTGAACAAAAGTAGCCTCCGAAGGGGTCGCCCCACCTGGACCACGTGCCAATGCTTGTGTCCTAATAAAGTGCTGAGTCCCTGAGATAGAGAGGAGTCGGGGTGGGCGGGTTGGTGCAGCGGGCTGCCGTCGTGCGGGTGTAGATGCGTGTGCGGGTGTGCGTCGGAGGTGCTGTGGATCTGTGTGGGGTCGCCACAGGTCAGGTAGAGGCGGTCTTCGCCGTGGAGTAACACATGCTCCTGGTTGCTCTGTGTCCAAGACGGGAGCGAACAGATCATGAATATTTAATGAGTTTGTGTGCAGCAGCAAACTCTTGCTGTAACCCTCACCGTGCACGGGTTGACTGTGAGTGCACTCTTGATGAAGTGGAACTGCAGTATTCCAGCCCGCAGGAAAGGGTGAGGAGGTGAATCCTCCTCCATACTGTGTTCTTCTTTTCTCCTCCTTCCCTGATTGCTGGGAAGAACCCACAAATGGTAGCCCTCTGCTCCCCAGCTCTGAGAAAAAAAAAAGATTTACAAAAACATCACTTCACTGCACATAAAGTATTATTTTAAGTAAAATACAAGTACATTAATAAAGTGACTTACCATAGAGCTTATCCTAAGTGGCTCCTTTTTGGTACCATCAGAACGATGCCTGATAAAAAGAAAAAAACAAACAAAGATTTCATTATTCTGCCAACAAAAGTGTGTTAACCGTTCTGATTCACTTTTGTGCCCACTTACGCAAAGTCCTCTCCCAGAGTGCAGATGAGGTGCGCTCCAAACACACTCCACAAGGAGAGGCCGCCACATTCCCATGTAACCATGGCAACGCTGCAGTCAGGCGACCAGCAGATTACCTTAACGGCACCCGTCTTGTTATAGATATCTAAACGAGAGGGTTTAAGAGATGCTCCGTCAGTGGCAATGTGCAGTCCAAGATGACAAATGAGTCAGAAGAACAGAATAGCATTGATACCTGGGTAGTGTTTTGGTGTGAGCTCCAGTTTGTGAGACAGCTGCATGGATCCTGTTGTGGTGTCAATCATGTACACCAACACTGAGCCACTGAAAATTATCACAAATACATTTAGAAACTGATTTCACATCAAGATATATCGGCAGGTTTGTTAATTTATGATAAATTAAAACTACGTTTAGAACATGTTTTGTTTCTCTCTTTGACAAAAACAGATAAATAAACTACAAGTTCATGTATTAAAGACTTTCTGTTCTGTTTTTGTTCTGTTTTAATCAGAGTGAACATGTTTACAGTGAATCAAAATAAGATATAAAGTGCTTTGTATTCTAGTTTTTATGCATATTCTCCTTTTTTAGTTGTGTAACTAAGAGCTAAAAACATATGTAGATGGGTAGAAAAGCATTTTTTAAGGGTGTCAAATTATCAAGTCAATTGCAATTAATTAATTATAGACAACTTAGTACTTCTTAAAAAAAATTTATTTTAATCTATTACTAATTTCGTATTCTCAAGTATAAAAAACAAGGGTCCAACTGTTTACCTGCATGGATGTTTTATTTTAACTCTGCTGAAACACATTTACATTGCTCTCAGTGCATTTCTCAGTCGCTGCTGTGACATCATCAACCTGCGACTTTGTAGTTCTTACAGATCTAACCCCAACAACGCCACTACTGACATTAAATGTTTGTTATCATAAATGAATGGGGTATGTGGAGGGCAGATTGAGTGGAACGGTAAACTGTGGAATGAGGAATGTCAACATAAATAATATGGTAATAATAATACGTTTTTAATTGCTCAGAAAAGTGTTCCTACTTTTTTTAAGTGTTAAATTAGTTTTTTTTTTCTACTTAAAAGATAAAAAAAGTACCTCTTGGTGGTGTAAAAGTAAAGGTTGGAAGTCTGTTATTGCCGGAAAACTTCATAAAGCCACTTTTTTAGTTGTATTTTGATCTTTTACTGTGCCACAATGAATTTAAATGAAAAGACATCAAAATAAGCAATTTTACTGAATTAGGTTATATTAAAAATAGATTAAATGATTATTAAAAATTAATCGCATGAAAGCACTACCCTCTGTTTTTGGTAAAACTACTTAAAAAGAAATTACAAAAGGGCCCAGAACATTTTGGATGGAGGGTAAAGTGATCTTCTTCTGCCAAAAAAACAACAAAATCCTAACAAGCACACACAACGTGTCCTCAACAAACAGAAAAGGACATATTCTCACAGTGGACTCAGGCCTCACAGGCCTCGGTTTTGCTGTAACACACTAATGCAAGCAAACACACTCGATTCCGTACTGTCAATATGGAGCAACAATGTGAGAGAGTCGCACAGACCTGGCACAGCCAAAAGCCATCAGCCTGTACTTGTTGTTCACGGCCACGCAGGTGCCGTCGCTCACGTCTGCTGCCCAGACGCCCTGCAGCTGCTGGACACACAAACATACATGTTTTAGACAACTCAACAGTGTTAGCGTTCAGATTAGCAATGTGTGTTAAGAGCAGGTTAGCTTAAAAATGCTAATACTGGTAATACAGCTCAGTTTTACCATAAACTTATGGTAAAACTGAGCTGTTTTAAGACCATTTCTAGAACTTACAAAAAAAATATTTAAAAATTTACAAATAATGATAATACACATTTTGTGACATTAATGACTAAAAGTTTTCTTACTGAAATGTCAACATAGGTGTAAAAAGTCAAACTATATAAAATTGTTTTCAAGTATCCTCCAGTTTGTTCATGAGGTGGAACAGAAGTTCATTTAAGTGGATGTGTTCAAAGGGTGGAAGTGTTTTCACACTCTTAACTGGAGCATGAACATAATGTAGGAGCAACAAAAATACATTTTTTTTCTCCGCACGTTTATGCTTTCGTGCAGAAATTGGAGATGTTTTCTATAAGTAACCTTACATCTGCGATGATGGTGTTGCTCAGAGGTGTGATGAAGCCCAGCCGCCCGTCACTGAGAACCACGGCGAAGCCATCCAGGGTCACACAGTACTCCATGCAGCAAATATAAACTCCCTCCAGATCCAGAGCGGGACCAGCTACAAGCAAATGCATCAAGACAAAACATTACAAAGAGATTTCTTGTAAGCTAAACGGTGAAAATAAGGTTTAAATTTGATTTGTAGGTTTTCTAACCTCTTGCAGACTGCAGGTCTAAGGAAAAGGGGATTGTAGTTAGGCAAATAGCCTTGCGGCCATTGCTGCCCTGTCCATCCCAGTGCAAAACATGAAGGTACCCATCTGCAGTACAAACCAGAAGGTTCTCTTGGAGGGACTGCAGACTGACAAAAAAAAAACACAGGTTTTAGCATTTATAAACCTTTTATAAACATTAAAAATGCAGAACAAACTGGCCAATGGGTGGTAGGTAAAAGAGATGGACAACAGTGGACTATTCATCATCCAGCTGTGCTTGAACTGATTTACTGAGCAGTTGTGATGTGGCTGCCAGTGCCTAGTTTCACTGTCTTCCAACACAAGAGAACAATCAAGCCTGTGTTTGTGTCTGAACAACTTTGCCATTTTTGACGGACCGTGAGAGGCTCGACGCCACCGCCGCCACTGACGAATTAAAAGTGAAACAAGATGCAGAGAGTGTGAGAGCAGTGCGCTGTGGAGGAGGCAGACTCCTTCACTGCAGCTTCACAGCAGGAGACACCCACTCATCTCCTGTACCAAATCAAAGGCGAGCCTGTGAAATGCCAAGCGAGCGCTCCCGTTCCAATGACTACCCTGTAATCTCTGTCGAGCTGAGGAGAATCGTCAAAGGCAGACTTTACAAAAATTCGAGACAAAAGAGGCGGCCGGAGGAGTCGAATTTGTTGTCAATCAGCAAACAAAAACAGAAGGAGAGGAGGTGGGCAACAAAAAATGACAATACAACAATAAAGTAAATCTGATGCATTTGCAAGATAATTTAGGACTAAATTAACACTCACATTTTGAAATAAGTTAGTTATTTTACATAGGTTAAGAGCTACGACATTCAGTGACTGTATATGTATATGAGAACTGGACTGACCTTGTTCCAAACAGGAAGTACCTTCTGGCTTCAAGAAGCTAAAATCTCAGACTTATTTTGAGAAATAAACAGCTATTAATCAATCAATCAATCTATTTGTCAGAAAAAGCATTCCTGCTCTGATACTTATTTTTTAACATGTTCCTCATTTTTTCTGTAGTACAAGTAATTTAAACTGACCAATCAGATGTCTCAATAAAAGTATGTGGTCTAACGTTGAACTTTCAAAATGTTTGATTGAGAGGTAGGGGTGCAGACCTACAGCAAGCTCACTCCTGATTGACTAGAGTGGTTGCCATAGAAACCTCGACCCAGACCAACTTGGACCGATCGCAGCTTGTTGAAGATTTCTTGTTCGAACATAAAAAAAGGCCATTAAATTGACTTCAAGCCAATTTCTATGGGTGACATCACATTTGCTCCATCCAGTTTTTATAGAAAATATCACATCTGTGTTATATACTAGAATAACGATGAATATTTGATCAACAATTACATTTATTCCCAAGGCTAAAGCTCACATATTTGAGAGTTTCAAACAAGGAATTTTGAATTTCTATTTTAAAAGACTTCAATATATTTGAAAAAATTCACTCTTAGTAACCAAAACAAAATGAATAAAAATAAGAATTACGAAAAGAAAAAAAGACAAAAATGTAAAAAGACAAAATGGAGGAAGAAAACACGTTCCAAATATTTGAATCCTACAAACAGCATTGGCGAAATGTTCCTCTCAGCTCCAATCACAGCTCCATCACTGTCCTTTTCAAGCATCACTTCAGCCCATTTCTGCCAGCGCCACTTCTTCTCTCTGCCAATCTCAGTCTTTTTAAATGAATCCCAGCCAAAAGTGACTTTCCATTAGCAGAAGAGGAGACTTTTTCCAAGTCATTATCGAGACCAAAAAAAAAAACAAAAAAACTTTCTGCTGAAAGTAAAAACACTCTGGAACAAAAACTGCAATTGGTTTTGCAGCATTCCACAGGGAGACTTTATATCCACTATAAATTTCCAAAACTGATTGTAACATTTTTGTACATAGAAGTGAATCTAAGTAAACAGTTGTTCACAGGAAGCACCTGTGAATAGAGTCTGTAGGAGTCAGTGTATTGGTGGTTTCTTTGTTTATAGACGTCAGTTTGTGTTAGTGTCATCCTTACAACTTAAGGTCACGGGAGAGAGGACTGAATCACACACAGCAGTTAAACTTAAAAAAAAAAAAGACTACCTGGTAATAGGAGCCTCCAGATCCACAGGCTTCTTCATCTCTAAAGAGAGCGCGGGGGCGCATTGCTCCTCCTTATAACCCGGGGTCACCTTCACACGAGGGCTTCCTCTGTAACAACAACAAAAAGAAAAAAACATTCACACCAAGTATGTTTTCTTGGAGATACTGACATGAATATGTCACTTTCCCTCATCCAGATTCTTCTCATTTAAAAAATGTGAACTGTGAAATGCACCTTTTTGGGCTAAATGAAATGAAAACCCATTTAGATAAAGACATCATAAAGAAGATCTCATACCGAAACACATTCACTAAAGTTTCAGACCTGTTCAGCACTTTTTTTTTTTTTTTAGTATTCAGTTTCACTAGTGCCTCAAGTAAGTAACTGCAGAAGACTGCATATTTGTTCAAAAAAAGACAGTCTTAACAGTATCCAGTGACACATCCTGTTTTCTGCTCCACAGCTGCAACAGCAGACGACTAACTTTCAAGGTTTAACAGCTTCCACGAAAATCAATACATCCAATTGAGTTAGACAGGAGTAATTAAAACGAGCTAAAACTGTCAGAGATGGGGACAGCTTGTTTGGTTCGGTATATATCTGTTAGTTGTACACCTATATAATGTACATTAGGAAAAAGAACAATATTCATCATCATCGTTGAAAGACTTGTTTTGATTAAGCTTCTAACCTAGTCCTACAAATGATAACATTTGTATAATTTCCTGAGTAAATTTAAAATTTTATGAGACTGATGAAGCCACTTGGATGAGGGGTCAAACCTTTTAAGATAGAAAATGTTAAGTCTAGATGCTGGCTTTAGTTAACTTCAGTATGTTAACTTGGAATCCGTGCTGTACTCACTTTGGATAAACGGGCTCATACAGGTACTTCTCATCGCCTCCACCCAATACGTCAAACAGGAGGATGTAGCCTTTGGCAGTCTGAAAACGGAGAAAGGTCAATAATAGTTATTTTTTTTCAGCAATACAAATTAAAATGTGCAAAAGTTCACTTGGAAAAGGATAGAAAATACCCAAGATAATTTGAAATGAGGTCAAAATCAGGTTAAGGAATTATTGAGAGACAGAGACAGAAAAAAATGAGTATTATGCGAGTGATACTTATCTATAAATCGATTATAAATAATTATGTCAAGTCTATTTGTAAGCCTAAATGTAATTAATTATTGTTTTTTATTGTGCAATTCATCTGTTTTCAATTCTTATTGATAATATATAAATGTGTATCATGTTTGCTGAAGTTTACATTTAATGGCATTGACCTCTGGGATACCAGTGACTACAACAGCAGAAGCTAACATGACTTAGCTTAAGTACAAAAAAGAAAGTAAAGAACAAAAAGGGGCGTCGGCCTAACAATCTGTGACACACTACCAGCCACGTTTTATTACCAGGTGATGAAGGAATGTTCATAAACACAGCTGGTTTCCACAAGAACGAGGAAGATAAAACAAACACCTCAAGAACAAAAGTTGATGCTTTTAAAAATTCATAAATTAAGGAAAACTCAATTTTAATGATTTAAAATAAACATATTTGATTTAGTTTTGTCTCTATTTTCTGTACTAATAAAGATTTTAACATTTTGTCAACATTTAAAGTTAGAAACAGACAGAAGGCTTCCTTCAGTGGAAAGTCTGCTGAATGGGAACACAAGCACACACTGCTGTCAAGGAAACTTCTGAAACTGAGAGCGCCAAGTGAAACATGAAGCGAAACTCGAATGACAACAGCAACAATGTGGCATCAATAAGGCCAAATCAACAACGCCACGCTTGAATAGGAACCTTCACAATGACTCCTTACATGATTTATCTCACTAATGACGTGAAAATACAGTAACTCCTGAATCTTCAAGAAACGCCCGACGGAGCAGACGGAAAAACCCTTGGCAGCATCCAGCTCAGCTGTGGAGACCAACGAGTACAGAGAGAGCACAGCATTCCAGGCTGAGGTCTGCTAAACCCATCAGCTTCCTTCCAATTTCACATTTGAGTCTATGTAATAAAAGCACAACCTAAAAAAAGAAACATCAGGAAAACAAAATAACAAAAAAGACTAAAAATTGGCAAAGTCTGTATTTGTGTGTAAGATTAGTTATCAATTAACACACAAAAAAACTTAAGGTTAAAAATAAATAAATAAATTGAAAAACTTGTTAATCCAAACACAAAGGTGGTAAAATCACATTCACAAAGCCAATAATTGTAATGTAAGTGCTTCCTTGTTCAATTAAACATGGCATAACTCACTTATTTGTAAAACAAAACCACAGTTTTTTGCTTCTTCCATAAACTGTAATGAATTTATATTTGAATGACAAATCATTGACTAACAATTCAGATAATCACTGAATACAGTTAATATGATAGTTATCTTGGGATAATTAAACAATAAGAGAGAATTAACTCACTACAGTAGTCTATATTAACACAGAGAGGATATAAGCCTAAACCATGCATATGAACCCTTCAAAAAAATATTTGTGAGCCTGAAACAGTTCAGAGAGATCTAATGAAAGAAAGTTCAGCTTGGCAACCTGCTGGATAAGACTATAGGTGTGTTTGATGGAGGGTGAAATAAAGCTGCAGCAGCTTCTCCTGATGGATGGACGAATAGAATCATTCAGGAAATAGCTTTCTAGGTGTGTTAGGATTAAAAACAAAAGAAAAACTATCCATCTTAAACTGAGCATTGTAGGGGGTGCTGTTGAGCTATCTTAGCCAGTTGTGTGTGATAGATTTGAACCCCCAAATGTGATTGTGTTTACTCTTTTAAAAGCATGGGGGGCACGACAGACATATTTGGGAGTGTGAAGGCTGTTTCTGAGAAACTGCTTTTCCCCTCAAAAAATAATAAATAAATACATTTGTCTTAACTGAGCTAATAATAAAAGACCTATTTGTCACAATGCAATTCAGCTTTAAGTAAAAGGAAAAACGCTTTCTTAAATCTGTCAATACTATTAATTAATAATGTAAGGCCTCCGCTAAAACAATAAGGAGAATCTAACAATCACAGGATGTGTACATTGTAAAGTGAAATGTAGGTCACCAACGTGGATGAAAAACATCCCAAAAAACAAAACCACAGCTGTTTTTAAACATATATTTAGCTAAATGCAAAAGGGAATATTTAGTAGGTCCAAAGTGCAAATGACAAAAATCAATTGCAGTTCTAGAGACTTTGTACTTATCCATCTGCTCACCTTTACATTTATCTGATGGAGCCTAAAAACCTATTGTACGTGTTTCAGGACACGTTGACCAAACACTTTTTCAATCAAAACAAGTTGTTTTTATAAGAGCAGACCAACGAGGAATAAATAAAAGCACTTTAAGATACATGGCAGTAATGAGAAGTGTTGTAAAAATACAAGAGAAAGAAAGAATAGGTATAAAAAATAAATATATTTCCTGCTGCAGAAAGAAACTGAAGGTCATGGTGTACGTACACAACACCTCCTTTCACCTTTACCGTGACCATACAAAACACAGCTTCATTTGAAATTCAATTCAAAAGAACTTTAATAATCCCTCGAGGGAAATTCAACCCATCAAAGGAAAATCTTCCGATCTACAAAGCAGAAACAAAAAAGAAGAGGCGGTCATACTAACTGAATTGGATCATCTATCCAAAGACCGTTTTCGATCAAAACAGTTTCAGAGATGGTTTGAAGCCGGTCTGAAATTTATGACACCGTCTTTCCGCGCTGACTGCCAAAGTAAAACCGGTTATAGAGGAACACCAAACCTATCCTGGGGGAGAGCCAAGAAGCAGAGTTATGAAGCCGTTTACAACCTTCACGACAACCCAGCACTTTTGAACCAGTGTGATGTTTGCTGCAATGTGATGTAGTTATAACTTATTGGCAATTTACAAATAAATACATTTACATTTTTATGATTCCTGCAGTGATTTTGAGCACTTACTATTGGAGTTTTTGCAAAAACATGCACAAATTCTCAAAAGTTGAAGCTGCAGTGACCCCCCCTACACTAATCCCAGCAGTGAGAAGAGTAGAAAGTACACACGATGAATCCCTTATTTCTGTAGTTTTCATCGTGCAAGGTCAGCAGACTATCTGCAACTTTATTTGCAGAGACACTGTTCTCCTTGGTGCTCTGCACTTGCATCTGCTCCCTCATCTTCCTCACCATGTGCAAATCTACGATGCTATTGTGTAAAGAAAAAAAATAAATAAATCACACCCATAACATCAAACCAAATAATCTGCCAGGAGGAAAAAGCTGCACAGATTTACATGACATAAAACCTCTATTAGCTTATTGGAAAACAATTAGTCGGTCTGGGGGAAATTTAAGTCAATCTATATTAAAAAAAAAGAAAAAACAAACAAGTATAAAAAAATGCTAAATGTAAATGTGAGATGCTTCTCTGCTTCCTTCAAGCTCCATATCACCTCTAGCAGAATCATACATGAATACATAGGAATAAAAAAAAGAAAAATAATTCAAGCGTTTTTTTTTTTGTTTTTTTTTAAAGGAGTCATTCTAGACTGCTGCAACCAAATGCTTTAAACTTTCCAGAATGTTTGTGGTCTTTTCGTGCACAAATGCATTGGCTGTGGATATAATAGGCCAGAATAAGGCCACATGGCCGTTTAGTGGCCAGCAATTAGTGGGGAGGCTTTTGGACAGGGGGTGAGCTGAAAAGGTTTTTTGTTTGTGTTCTCTCATTAATGGGAGCTGCACACAATACACTGTAGCACCTGGGACAGACAGAAAGACAGAGACAGCAGAATCCACATTCATCCTGGTCTATAGAGGGTTCATCTTCAGCTGCTTATGTGGTGATTATTCAGTGTTTCACATCTGAGATTATATAAGTGAGCCAAGAAAAATGTAATTAGGCTGAATATTTATGAGGCTTGACCTTAAAAATGGAAATACTTCTATAAAGAATGTCCCAAAATGTACGGTAAATTGAGCAGCTGGTTGAAATTGGGCCTTTCGCTGTAGCCAGTTTTCTCTCCAAAGTAGCATTTGAAAGAGGGAAACATCAAACGACTGACTTAATGCTGGTTAGGTTAGAAAAAAAAGCTGACTCTTGTTAAGACTTGCAAGCCAACTGGAAGACAGGGTTTTTGCAAAAAAAGGGCAAGTCAGCAGAATAGAGTGCATGGTATGATGGTACACACAAGTCCTCTCTGCGTGTCTAAACAAGTCTCAGTAATGCAGCACATTCATGTTACCTTCATATGTTAACAATCCCCCAAAAAAGGACCAGATCAGAAATGAAAGTCAGCAAAATACCCAACAAGCCAGAATTAAATTAAACTCAAGAATTCTACTAGATATCTGTGCATGCTACGTGCTTATAAAGCAGCACAACACAGAATAATATGTCAATAAATCGTTTAAATTAAGTTATTTTCTAAAACTAATCTTAATTTCTTGACATGTGCATACCCCAGAGTCAGCCAACGAGATGTTTTTACAAAAGAAAATAATCTCTAAAAGCAGATCTTCGAGTCAAATAAAACAGAATTATTACAAACAGATGATATCTGCTCAAGACGCAGACAAAGTAAAAAGAAAAGTAAAACAAAAATGAAACACTCTACAACCACAGTCTCAACATAACTATTTTTTTCCATTCAGGCCACTTACTGTGCGTCTGTCATGAATGTGTGATGGAATGTAAACCTACGAAAAGTTTTGTGAACAAAATTCAGACACTTTCAACAAGTTACATCTGCATTGTTATATGCTATGACTCTCACTGAACTTCTGTTTAACCTTCATTCACCTAAAATGCCGTTATAGTAATTACAAGGTGCCTGCATGCTGGAATGTGCACTCAGACACAATTCTTTAGCTAAAAGCAAAGAAACGGAGCGCTGCAGTGCAATTCTAAAACAACTATTTAGGGCAATCCCAAAAGAGGCATAGTTAAATGGTGAGAAGAAACACTTCCTCTAAAATTAAAAATGTCTTGTGAACAGAAAACGAGGCAAAAAAACAAATATATCAATTTAAGTTTGTTGCCTAGTGAAGTCATTTTGTTCCTGTGGGCTCATGCAGACACACACGAGGCTAAAGATAGTTGGAAGTATGGTTTAAAGGGTGATTACTTTGGCCTCAAGGTCTGCAGGGTGTGTGAGCATCTGGGAAACAGCTGCTTGAAGAGAAGAGTATACCACTTTAGCGGGGCAGATTTTTATTGTTCTTCTCTAATTAAACAATGAAAGCAAAGTTTCTGCTTTGTAGAGAATATAATAAAAAAGAAGCAAATTACTAACAGTAAATAATGTCTGTACACGGAAAAACTATTTCTTTATTGCACTATGGTAATGAGAAATAATGCAAACTACACTGTCCATTTTGTTTTTTAACTTTTTCTTTTTAAGGTTTTATTTCTAGGAAAAGATTACAAAATAACAACTCCAATGTAGGCTTAAATCCCTCTGCAGGGAGTCCACTTAAAGTGAAGGAAAACGCCATTAAATGCTGTAAAAAAAATAAGTCGTTCAAGTTGAAAAGTCCCTTGACTTGTTCTTATTTGCACAGCAGGACTGTCTGAGTCACTGTCACTTCTTTACTCAGGCTTTGTTCAGCTAAAAAGGTCTGAAGGACAAGAGGTGGTGTTTTGGGACAAACACCCTCAACCCGCTGGCACGCCAAAGCCTGGCCAGCATAAACATGCAGTTGGTCTCAGTTTAAAAAAAAAAAGAGCAACAACGATTTATACAGTAACACATCTTCCTTCTACCCTTTCAAAAAAGAAGAAACTTTTCAAGTGTTTAAAAAAATCTTTCATTTGCAAAAAACAATGAAGAAAAACAATTCAGTTGGCTCATACCATATCTGGTAAAACAGAATAAATCAATAAATAATAAACGTGGCACAATAAGAGTTTGATACTATAAAAGTAAGCCTATTTGTATGCAGTCGGGATGCAACTTTCCTCACTATTCGGTTCAATGGTGTAACATACGGTTCGATTTTAAACAGAGAATCCTAAAAAGTTCTCAAACTTTTTAAAAGGGCAAAAGACAAACTCAGACGTCTATTTTTTGTTTTACAGTAGGTGTCAGAATTCTAATGAATCATGTTCCCGAGTTTGACAGCGTTGGTTGTGTGTCTTGGCAGACATCTTTTGTCCCTTTCAGAATGTGAATGAGTCACATGTTGTGAAAACACAGCATGATCGATCAGTCAGTTAAAGATCCACGCCATTGAAAATTGTGTTTTTAACATGTTCTTCAGGCCTTTTCTGATGATGGAGAACATATATAAATGAAATTAAAAATTAAAATTGCATTCATGAGTATTTCTTTATTGAAATTGTTGAAAATGAGGAGCAGACAAAAAATGTTGTTTGAAAAAGCTTGTGCTTGTGATGTAGAAGCTACAATGGGCAGACCACAAACTGCTCCATTCTGATGCATCAACCTGTAAACAAACGGATCCATGCACATCTTCATTCTCCTCATCTGGATCAAAGCTGTATGGCTGGATATCTCCAATATTGCTCCCATTTATGTTGAACCAGTAATGTTGCGACAGGCTGGAAAGTTTTTTTTTTTTGGTTAAACAGTCAAAATCATAATTAAAGGACCACTATAGAAACGTTTTTAAAATAGATCAAAAGATGATCGGAGTGGAACTTTAAGATGCGCTCGACTAAAATCTACTACATGTGTACTTTTTCCTCATAGCTGATAGAACAGTTGCATGTTGGGATCACACTGGGGTTTAAGATCACATAAAGACACAAGCTTTCAAAAACACTTTCAGTTTACTACATTTAATCTGGTTTCTAAGTGTTCCTTTGCTTAATGAAGGTCTCAAACCTTCAAATAGTGGCTATTGCTAAGGTGCTAATTAATTAATCCAGTTTCCCTTGACTTAAGTGGACTATTTTCAAGTAATACTGCATTTGATAAATCCTATTGATGCGCTACTTGTAATTAAAAATCTATTTTCGATGCTTGTTCACAGCCTGCAAAGAAACACTGCACATTTTTTTTCATTTGATCCAACTACATTGACTAAGATCAGTGAAAAACACAGAAATTGATTAAATCAAAGAGTACCAAAAAAGAAATGCTCGGAATGTTTGTGTGGACTTGACACCCAAACAAATTATGATCAATAACACATAATTGCTTAATAATGAGCATTAATTTTAATAATCAAGTCTTTCAAGCTCAGGGAGCTGTTATACTGCATGCTTTTGGTTATTAGTTTCCCCAATCGCAGATATGTTCTCCATGTACCACTTATCTATTACTGACGTGCATTCATTAGAAAGCATTAAATTAGTATTAAAAAAAATAGTTTACAACACTATGATGCTTACTATGACTACCATTTGTGTAACAAATGAGGTCAAAGTTTACAGTCCTGACACGCTTAAACAACAACAAAAGTTATCTGCATGGTTATGATCAAAACAAAATGCAAATATTTGAGATGCTTTAAGCAGAGTAAAATGGCTTATTTGAATACAGTGATAAAGTCAGAGACTATGACCGGCTGGGCTCATGGAGGTATGAAACACCAGCATAAAAATAGATCGCCTGACTCAGAACTCTGCAATTTTACTTTTGCTTTGGTTTCAGCGGACGTCTTATTCTGAAATTTAGGAGCTTTTAGAGTTTTAATCTTATCGTCTTCTAACAATAAAACCGACTTTGAAACAGTGGAAGCTTTCCCTGTTTCTTGTATTGTACTGCACGGCCAGAAAGCTGCGTCTGTGACTTTATGGAGGAGAAAAATCCCCAAAGAGCCCTGTTGTGAATGATTTATTGAATTTGCATGATCAACACAGTAACTGCAACTATGCATGTAATAAATCTATAAGAAAAAAAAGCAGATGGAGACCAAAGACCAAAGATTAGAGAAGAGGAAAAAAAAGAGGGAACAATGGTGGATGACGTTCAGCTGCACGGCGACTGTTCAGCTGTTGTGAAAAGTCAGCAGTGAGTTGTGTGAATGCACAAAGGTCGAGTGATTTCAAAAGTTGTAACTACTAAACATGGAGCTCCATGTGGAAACTCCTGAATGATGTGCTGTCCAACAACGCCAAGAAGGACAGAATTTGGAAGCATTGACGCAGAACACACTGCAAGAAGAGGAGTATTTGCTAGAAACGGTGGTGCACTTACTGCCACAGCTATCATGGAGTCATCTGGTTTCCATTCTGCTTTCTGGTAGAAGCCAAACTGGGCCGCAGCCTTCACCGACTCGATATAGCTGACTATTAAAACACTGGGCTGTTGAAGAGAAGAGACACGAAGGAGAATGTTAGATCTGCAAGCCAAGCACTGTCTGCACCATAATGACAGTGTTTCCTTTGTACAAAAACAGAAATTCTGTCAACAATGTGACTAATAAACCAAAGTAAATGTATGTTAAAAACTGCATGGATTTGTTGTAGACATGGATGCTTAATGATTTAAGACCCACTGATTAAAGTGGTGTTTTTGTGGCATTTTTATAATGATGGAGGACATATATAAAGAAAACGAAGCTTAAAATTGTATTTTATTTATTAAAAATGTTAAAAACCTGGAGCAGATGAAAAATAGGCAGTAAAAAAAGGCAGCGGGAAAGTGTGTAAACAGAGCTCAGTTATGGGTGATGGGAAAGGGGGTTGGATTAGTGTGCGCCAGCGGTTCCACCCACAACTCTTAGTAGAATTTGAAATAAATTGCAATAAACTCCTGTTCATTTCAAAACAAAAATCTTTAATCTATCTTTTATCAAAAATCTTATATCTGTTGATGATCATGAGAAGCGATACCTTATATAGACTTTTGTATGTTTTTAGGCAAAAATGACAATTTTATTTAATCACACGCAATTAGTAAAAGGCAAGAAATCTTTTTGACAGAAAGATGCAAATAAAAAAAAATTAAATTTCTTTATAAGAACAAACACTGGTCACTTCTATCTCTCTTACGCCCATGTGGAAAATAAGGCCTTTCCCATTGTTACTTAGGATTTAAACTAGTACAAGAAAAGAAGAACTGAAAATTCCAATATAGTTTTCATCTATAAAAAAAAATTAATAATAATAAACTTACAAAATATTTTAGGAAAAACAGACAGGACATCAAATAATTCAAAGATGCTAAACATTTTTTCTCGTTACCAAAATTAGAGCTTCTCATTTACATGATCAAATCAACAAGTATTTATTTGCTTTGCAAAGTGAAATTATAATCTCTTCAAATTTAAAATGACTGAATTTAATGCATTTGATTTTCTTCTATACAGATGTTTCTAAATTCGCTAAGATAAGCCAGCTTTGTTAGTTCAAGCATTTTCAAAGAGGCTTTCCAGACTCCAGTCCCTGTTGCTATAGCAGTCACTATATTCATTATTTTAGCACTTTCTGCATCCACATGGCCTTGAAGGACAAACAAACATCAATAAAAATCATCAAGAACAAATGTCTTAATTAAAAATCAGCTAACTGTATGATTTCACTACAGATAATAGATATTTATGTTCTCCAGTTTAATATCAGCAGCTTTTAGGAGTCTGAAGCATGAAAATTTGGACTTTTTTGTTTTTATGGGTGTCATGATGACTTTTCTTAAATAAGTGTTTGTTAAAACTCTAAAATTTGTTGAAAAATGCATTTTACCATTAAACAACACAGAAACAGATTAATTCTAGGTTTTGTTCTGTTTTAAAGTCAATCAAAGTAAACATCATAGTGCATTTTTCCTATTAATGTTGCTTATCTTCTACATATTAGACTGAAAGAATTAATTCTGACTCCATTTTTAGGAGGCCGTTAAAATTTTCAGGGAGATCCAACACCGAGATCTAAATGTTCCAACAAACCAGGACACTGCAGGTTGATCAGGTAACTAAAGTGGGGAAAAGTTTCCAGTAATTTGAGCTATTCTGAAACCTAATCAGAGTAATTAGAGAAGGGGTTTGAACAACTTGCTGGGATGCACAGTTTATAAAAGTTGTCTTTACCTGAATAATATGGATAATTTACAGTATTAAACTTTTCTAACATTTTGATATTTTTATTTACAATTTTTTGTTTTTATAAGACTTATAAAGTAACAAAAATAATAAGATTTAATGGTGATATTTGGATGTGTTGGGAAAAAAAACACTTGGTTTTACCGTTCTGTTCAAACAATTTTTTTTTTAAAAGAAGACAGAAGATCAGGACTGTCTTTACTCACGAGTCTTTGAGGAATTCCTAACATATTTGATTTTTCCTTCAACTAAAACAGAGAACACCCCACTCACCACAGTCAGCAGCAGCTGTGTTATCATAACTCTGAGGAGCAGAAATGAGCCTAGTCTGTTATATAGTCCTTACATCACAGCAAAACCACTAAGCTCTTTCTCCTTTTCTGCTGCACATGGTTAAAGAGTCTTCCTCTCTAGTTCTCGCTTCCCTATAAAAACACCGGCCATTTTTAAAACCCCAACCAAAAGCTTTTTAAAAACAAACAGAAAAAGAGCTTCCATAATAGCCACAAAGAAAAACTTGCAAAGCGTTTTTAGCCCTTGATCCCTATTGATGCAAATATGTATCAAACCACTTTGGCTGCAAATTTTCCTTAATAGCATCTATTTGAAAGCATAAGCAAACATTTTTTTTCAGTGCTAAGAAAGGAATTCAGGCGTCAAGGAGTTAAAACATTTACTTAAAATATTTATCCTGTCTTGGCAAATTTGTGTGATTTAAAATAGTTGTTTAAACAATGTTTAGACATGAACGAAAACTGTAAAACTAAATGAAGATTGCACACTTTAAAAGGACTATTTTAAATGCACAAAAAAGGGAATACTATAATAAAAGAAGCATTTTTATGCAAAAATGTTAAACTTAAAAAACATATATTTCAAAAACTAAAAGCAAGGCTACTTTCATCTGTCAGACTGTGAATGATGGGTCTGTATATACAGAACACTGTGTATTTTTTTTAAATCACCTTTCTATGTCATATAATCTTGAATTGCAATTGAAAATCCCCAAAACAGATCAGCAAGTGTTCCAGATTATTGGGTTAGAGCAACTGACAAACTAACAAAGAGAGGAAATAGACTATTTATGTTCAATCTATCCTCCAATTATACAATGGCAGAGCGACAACCTGGATTGGAACATAAATAATAAAGTCGTGGACATTTTACAAACTGCGTCCGGTGTTGAAATGACAAAACTTCAGAAATCTATGCCAAACTAAGATGTGAAACTTTCAGAAATCATTTATAAAAGGCAGACTGAACCTTCCTTGTGGATGTAAAATAGGCAGAAAATTAAAAAAAAAAGCAAAAATAATCAATTTTCTATCAAGAAGATACAACTGAAAGCTTCTTGATGCTTACAGGTATAGGCTGAGGTCTGAAGGGAACCGGGAAGCGAAATGTGCCCACATCCTGTCTGTGGCTGAGGAATTTTGGAGTGACCTTTCCTCATTGTTGCTGCATGTAAATAATATACAGACCAAGTGGAACAAAGATGTACGTTCAACATCTCAAAAACGCCCTTTTTGATGCTAAGAGAGCGATCTCATAACCACAAAAATATATTTACCTTTTGAGAGGGATAACTGCACCGTTTACTTATTGAACCTTTTTTTTAATTTTCTTTTTTCAATTTCTGTTTCTAACAATAGAAAAATCTAAACAAACAATTCAATCTAATTTCTGTGTGAATTATCTTTATTAATGATACACTATACCATAAGTCAAACAAGATACTCAAATTGTAATATGTTTAAAAGGCTTCCCTGGTTTTCTCCAGCATGTAAGCATTTTACCGCAAGAAATAGTATCCATGTAAATTTTGCTTGTGTAAACAGTTTAGGCTGTGTCACCAGGTTCGTTCTTCTTTCCTGAGAACATTTCTTCCCTTCAGAATAAATTGTATCTATGTCTTCATGAATCCATTCAATGTTCTATTAAAATAAGTGACATTCATTTAAATATTTGATTATTCTTTTTGAAATGTTTGACAAAAGCAATTAAAATTGGTGAAAATTTTGCGTAACAAACAAAAAATTAGCAGCTACTTTAAAAATGTTTGTGTTAAAGAGCAAATAAAAGGTAACCAAATGGGTCATTCAGTCGCACAGTCAGAGAAGTAAACAACACAATATTATAAACAATTTAGGACACATTTAACACAAAAAAGACTATTCTACCTTCACACTAGTTCAAGAATTGCGTCTTGATCAGGATTTTTCTGGCTTTT
>NC_050523.1:12607115-12633691 GCF_002922805.2 Oryzias melastigma | reverse complement strand
TAAACAATTTAGGACACGTTTAACACAAAAAAGACGATTCTACCTCCATACTAGTTCAAGAGTTGCGTCTTAATCATGATTTTTCTGGTTTTTAGAACATAGATTCTGCAGAGCTGTGTGGGTGGGACTTGTGGCAATGAGCAACCCCACCCCCCTTTCCCTTTGCCATTGCTGAGAGCACTGTTTACAGCTTTCCTGCTAGCTTACAGCCCCTCACATAACATTATTGGTGCAACAAAAATGGCGAGCAATATTGGAGCTATCCACCTGTACATCTCTGAGCCAGACGCCAGATTTTTGGATTTAAAGACTTTACAACTATCCAGATATATATATTACACATAATGTCAACAAAAGAGGTGGTATAACAAAACATTAAGAGGGTTTATGATGGGAACAGTGCAATTTAAAGGTGATTAGTGTTTGAGGAACAGGTGTAATCTGGTGAAAAACTAGCATCCATAAAAACAAAGACTGTAGGAGGAACAGCTTTGCTAGCTCTGCGTAATAACCCCACGTGATCTGCCAGACTAAGGAGTATTGACGTGTAACAGTCGTCAGCTGTCACCGTCACGATAGATGGACAGGTATTTGCCAACACACCAGGTGAAACACGCTTCGGCTTGTCATAAACTTTGATCATCATGTCGCAATGACACAAAATAATCAACTCATGTTCAGAGAGTCTGTTTTGAAATAAAGAATAAATACAGTGAGTGCATAAAGAAGCTAAATGAAACCCCGCTGGTGGTGTTTGTGCAGGGACAGCTGGACTTTAGCGTGCACGAGTGAAGCCACTTCCCTTCACTTACCCGGCTGAACCAGATGCTGATCTGGGTTTCTGACACCAGGGCGAAGTAAAACCTCTGGGAGCTGGGCTGGATGTGGAACGGCTCTTCTTCGCTCTTCAGCGGACAAAGCAACCTCCGCGGCCAACCGGTTAAAAAATACATGACGGCAAAGACTCGCTGTGCCTCGACACTCCCGAGTAGCGCAGCAGCAATCCCAGATCCTCGGTGCTAGCTTCTACGGGCGACTCATAGTGTCTGTTTTTCGCTGAGACAAACACTAAAAAGGAGCCCGGTAATGGCACTGGGCAGGATTTTTATCCACAGGTTCCATACAGAAATACCAAAACAGCCGACTGAGCAACACGGCTAGCCCCGGGCTAGCATAGGATTTTCAAACTTAAAGCTAACGAGCGGTCCGCGGTGTACCCAAAAACAAAAGCCGCGAGGCCCGTCACGGCGCCGCACTATACTAAGTATTGTCCGCCGACTAGTACGCCGGTCAATCTGCGTTTGCTCCCCGAGCTTTGTCAGTTGTTACGCTGTCTGGACCGGTGGTGTTCATTAAGGGATAAGCGTCCAGTTTTTACTCCTCTGAGCCTCACTGTCGCCATCTTTACAAGAGTCTATCCATCTTAACGCTGATTGGTCAGCCGCGTGAAGTTTGCTTCATGTTGACATCCGACGTCACCACTCTATTATGTGACAATGGAGGCAGCATGACTCGAGGCTGACACCTGGTGGTGAAAATAGAAAACACCCAAAAACAATTTATTGTGATACAGAGTTCCAGACTTTGTATTAAAAATGACACAAATAAATAGTTCAACTTGATGAGTAATGAAAGCAACACGATTAACTTACAGTATTTGAAAAAAAAAAAAAAAAACAATTCAGCTGCTTTCATCTAAAAATACGACAAATTTGACATTAGCTGACTTTTTTTTCTGAAAGAAGACAATGATTTGGTACCAAATTGCATGAAACAGAACATACATGTTCACAATTGTTAAAACATTACTGGGAAGGATATACATTTATTATAAGATTAGTGAAACTGCTGAACAATATAAAGTGTAGTACCTACTCCATACCACTAGTAGTTGGTAATAATGCTAGAACACGCTTGTAATACGTTGAAGAAGCAAGTCGAAGGAAGTTCTATGCTAGCATAATATACTGTTTAGTTGGCATTTATTACAATTTGATCGGGTAATCACTTGTTATTGTTAACAATAAAATATCGAAAAACTATTTACATCAATTGTTGCTTTTTATATCGCCAATTCGACTTAAAATTGCGTGAATCAAGTCTTAGGCGAATAAGAAGAGGAGTTTGGGGAAGCAGCATGGCTCTTGACATGAGATTACCGACAGTGAGGAAAACTGTGTCTGTATCAACTTCGGTTTTCGATCGAAAGGATATGGTTGTCCCTGGAGACATAATCACTTCGGACACAGGTTTTATGAGGTAGGTACCGCTTGTGTTTTGGAGCACATGTTCGCTAGCATGCTTAACTACGTTTGGCTAATGCAGCTAAAAAAAGAGTAGTCACTGCATCAGAACTTTGCACTAAGAAATGTTTATTTTAAGCAATATTGATCAGAGAAACCATAATTTAGCCATCATAACTTTACGTAATTATAATAAAGCATACATACAATTTGTTATTTTCTAGGGGGCATGGCACCTATGTTGATGAAGAAATGCTGACCGCTTCAGTTGCTGGAGAGGTGCAGAGGGTGGACAAACTCATCTGTGTCAGACCACTGAAGACCAGGTTAGTATGAATGAACATATTCATGAAAAATATAAAATCATTTGTAGATTAACCCATGCAGATTGGACTGGCACAACTTTTGTAATAACATTTGTGTGTAATTTTAGATTTAATGGTGAAGTTGGAGATGTTGTGGTTGGCAGAATTACAGAGGTGAGTTATTTCAATTGTCCATCAATGATGCAAGATAGAATATATATATATTTTTTTATTTTTGCTTTTGTTATAAAAAGGTGCAGCAGAAACGCTGGAAGGTGGAAACTAATTCCAGACTGGACTCTATCCTGTTGCTCTCATCAGTAAACTTGCCTGGAGGAGAGCTGGTGAGACAGTACTGTGCTGTTTAACAGGATAAGTCTTTGTGTTTGGAGGATTAGCTTAACTGTATGGCATTTTTTATGTTTTGTTTTACAGAGGAGGAGATCAGCAGAAGATGAGCTGACCATGAGAGAATATCTTCAGGAGGGGGATCTCATAAGTGTACTGTAGATTTTTGTATTCAATTTTGACAGCTTCTGCTGATGTAGTATCATTTTTAATCCATTGTCTTTTCTTTTTCTCTGTTTTTAGGCAGAAGTGCAGTCTGTCTTTTCAGATGGAGCCTTGTCACTTCATACTCGCAGTTTAAAATATGGAAAAGTAAGTGTACAGTGTTACTATGTTTATATCTCCTTAAGATTAAAATGAAGCCTCAGATTATGGTGCTGTTTCAAAATAGCTCAACGTTTTTCTTTTAAACACTGGATAGAATTTAGTGTCTATTAATGGTATATCACTTTTTTTCTGGGTCTTTGTATTCTTCTTGTTAGTTGGGTCAAGGAGTGCTGGTGCAAATTTCACCTTCTCTGATCAAGAGGCAGAAAAGTCACTTCCACAATCTTCCATGCGGTGCATCTATTATCCTTGGGAATAACGGCTTTGTGTGGTTGTATCCCACAATGGGACAACAAGAGGAGGAAGCTGGAGGTTTCTACACCAGTCTTGAGGTAAGTTTGTAGTTGTATCATCTTTTATGCTTCCAAATGCTTAAAAATGTCTTCTAAAGAGAGTTGTTTTTACATCAAAGGCTATTTTTTAACCGATTGAGGGTTAGTTTTGATTACCAGCCTCTAGCTTTTGCTGCGTGTAAAAAAAATCTTTAATATATGTTACATTTTCTTTGCCACATTAAAACATGCACCTCCATCTAACCCTATCTTCACTCACATCAACCACCATCATGTCTTCTTTGTTTGCATCCCATGATGTCTCTTTCTTATTTGCTTCAACCTTACCATTTTTTAACTAACATAATCACTGTTCATCCTTTTAACGTGTACATCAAAATCTACTTTCCTGTATTTATTTCCAAAACATCTGATATGAACTGTTCCTCTGATGGATTTATTTCTGATCCGATCCATCCTCAAAGCTCCCAAAGAGAACATTCAATATTTTATCTTTCTAAGCCAACAACATCACTTTCAACGAAACTCCTACACCTTTCTTTTCATTCTTATTCACACTTTTATATAGAATATAAATATCTAATGTTGGAAATCTTTAAGCTTTAACTGATTTTTATTTTACCACCAACACAGTCCTTTCCTGATGCACCCAAATCAATACTAAGAGTTTCTTTAAGTGATTGTTCTGTTTATAAATAATAAGTTACAGTCCTGCTACTAATAGACTTCCCGAAACTTGTTTTTGTATCAATTTGTGGTCTTTTTCTTTGCAGCCTGTTAGCCTGTCAGATCGAGAGGTGATTTCACGGCTGAGAAACTGCTTACTGGCCTTGGCTGCACACAAAGTCCTTTTGTACGACACCAGTGTTCTCTATTGCTACGAATCATCACTGCAGCATCAGGTAGGAAACATAAAGCTAGAAAATAAATATCCATATTCTGTCATCAATCATGTGGATTTTTTTCTGATATAAAGAAATGTAAACTTGCAGTGATTTATAGTATTTTTTTCACCTTTTTGCAATAAATTGCACCATCTGGTGGCCATATTGTAAATCTGACTGAAACGAGGACCCTTATTTATTTATATTTGCAGAATGGACATTATTTATTTAAATAAACTAATCAGATGTAAATATATATTTGTAATTTATTCAGAGATTTTGCTTTTTGCTGTATTTTGTAGGTCAAAGACATCTTAAAACCTGAAGTGATGGAAGAGATTGTCATGTTGACGCAACAGAAGCTGCTGGAACAGGAAGGATGAAAGACCCATGCTAAAACCACATTAAAAAAAAACTAGGGGACCACCGCCCACTTATGCAAAGATGGAGTTTGCTAGTTTTATATTGTCCCATCTTTCAAAGTGAGGTGCTCAGAGACCAAGTTCTATATGTGATATCAATACATATACCCTGAATGCAAATAAAAATGTTTCCATCTTTGTAATAGCTCAGCTTGACGTTAGATAATGATGGTTTTGTATTAAATAAAATTTCTGTCATTTCTGTATAGTACTCAGTGTGGTCTGTATTGTTAAAAAATGGGTGAATTGAGTTAATTGAATCATAAGAACAAATTGTGATGTCCTTTTAACAGAAGAAACACTTGGTTTGTGGTTTATCCCGCATACATTTCATTTTAAGGGAAAATGGGTTGGGATTCTTTAGGGGATAAGGTTAAATTTTAAATTAAATCTGATAATTTCGTTCTTTAGTAAACATTTAGGCTTTTTAGGCCTAATTGGATATTAATATTTTTTTTCCTACCAACTTTAATACCTATTACTTTCCTCTTTAGAGGAAAGTGTATTAATATTAGCTTTAAAGATCTGAATGGAGTTTAAAATTAAAAAAATAAAATTAAGCTTGCTAAAAAATATATTATGCATTTAAAACTTGGGACACTGGATATGCTTTTCTTTTTGTATTAATTTAAATAATGTATTAGTTATAAACTATTTTTTATATATATTTTATGACTATTACAACTGACCATTTTTTTCTTACTCTAAAAGTTGAAGAACTGACTCTACTTATGTGTATATCTCTTTTGATATTCTTGAATGGTTTTCTATACCAAATTTGTATTATTTTCTTTATTAATCATAAACGAAACTATTAGTTTTATCCCCTGTGTTCTGTACTGTTTTCCTTCCTGCTCCTCCGCTTCCCTCATGGCGCTAGCCCACGCTAGCTCGTGACGTAACACGTAGCCCCACCCACATATTTCTGTAAACCACCTTACGTATGGAAGTATGGCGGTCCCAGCGACAGAGCTGCAACTCGGCCAAAGTTTACTGCTAAGGTTTTCACGTGAAAGTGATGAATAAGCACTCAAGCATAGAGTTCGGCAATAAAGGGCACGGCGGTTGGGAATTCAGGAGAAGACTTAGGAGACAGAGTCGTCTGGCCGGCAGAGTTCCCTCAACTTCGCCTACAAGTGTCTTTAGACGCGGGGGGAGAAGCTCCACAAGACGGGAAGAGTGGACACGGAAGTTTGAAACACACCAAGTGCTTTGATTTTTTTTTTTGTCACAGGAGTGTGAAACTACGGTCACTGGACATGTTTTTGTGAGACACTGAGGTGCACTTGGCTGCGGTTATCAGTTGTGAGCCAGCGGAAAGACACCGTGGACTGTCCGGCGTGCATTTAAAGAGTCTGGCGCTGCTCACTACCAGCAGAAGTTGGTTAGCTTTCATGGCTATCGTCAACATTAGCTGGAGCTCGCGAGCTAACCAACAGTGTAAATGTTTTCATGTAAGTTTACCTTATTTTTTAAACATTTATCATAGCTTCTTTTTTAACTGTAAAGTTTTATTATAGTCAAAAACAAAATTGTCGCTGTCACAGAGTTGTTTATAGGTAATTATTAACCACTTATGACACTGTTTTTACATTCAAAAACTGCCCTCGAAAGATGGTCGAGATTAACATTAGGTGTCGCTTTTCTTTAGGGATGATAATAGAATGTATTTTCATTAATTAAAGATAATTTATTGGAAAGTTATGTGAAACTTTAAGTAAACCGAGGCTAATGATATTTATTTGTGTATTTGAGTCTGAGATTGACTAATAATGTGGAAAAGTAGTTCCCTGAATTTAACACAGATATGAGGAAATGTATCTTAACTTCTACAAAATAAGATATTTTAGCAATCACAACATTGTGAAGGATCTATACTTGTATTAGGAGATGACAGGTACATCATTTGATTGGAGAGGCTTTTAAAGTATTGCAGCACTCCTATTAATCTCTTATAAAAGCCTTCACAATTATCTTTTAATTATGATTATGCATTTTTTAAGGCAAAATTAAGAAAAAAGTCATTTTTAGGTCAAAGTTTGTGCAGTTTGGCAGACGTTCTTTAGAAATTCACCTCTGAGTTGTAGGTAGGACGGTTGGGAAGGAAGTAAGCCTCCTCTGATATCCCATCAGCCCTTTTTTACACTCTCTCTCGCTAGCTTGCAGCCGCTCACAACCTAAAGCTAACATTAGCGGTGCAACAAAAATGGCGAGCAATATCGGAGCTATCCAGTGGTACAATTTCAAGCGAGATGACAGCCCAGACGCAGAAAATCAAAATGTTAATGTATCTTAATGTCCCCAACAAATGCAAGTGGATGCTCTCTTGTAATGCATCACAAAAGACAACTCCCCCCCCCCATTCAGATTCATCCCAATTGTAATACAGAAACACTCAGAAATGCAGTTTTAATCTTAATTTCTTTTATATAAACATGTAAAAAATGCTACAAGAACATGTTAAAACACCTAAAACACGCTTGTATTGGAGTGAGTTTTTACTTAATTTTTAATCAATTAAATGTTTTTGTTTTGGTCGGATTATCAACCCTTAATCCTCTTGACTGAACAGTAATGCTCTCTAAACAACACCCAACTGCACTCTCGCTTTTACGCCACCCAAATAAAACCACACTGAAAAGTAGACATTTTATTAACATGTAGCTTAAAAGGGAATTTTTGGAGCTTATTTGTCAATTTTTATTTTAAAAAGGTTTAGCAAATACCTTGAATGTTGATTATTGTTGTCTATGTTTCTCCAGATTTCTGTTAGGTGCCTCATATGTCGTCTGAATGCATGAAAAAACAGAACCCTGCTGGAGTACCTTGTGCAGGAGGCCTGCATCACCCATACTCCAGGAGAAGACAGTGTGAGCCAGGAGAGAGGCTCCTGTCTTCTCCAGATCCTGCCATTGCCCTTCAGCGAGCTTTCTGACCGACTCCGTCCGACTTGGATAGTCCCGGCTGCAGCCTGGCACCCTGCCCTTATGGGGCAGCAGCCGGGAAAGTTTGTCGGGGACCAAAGGAGACCCAGTCTTCCAGCCTTTATTAAGGGAGGAAAGAAGGACTTACCACGCCATGTGAATCAGCCGATGAACGTTTTTGATTGGCACGGTAAGATCACTACTCTGTTGTTTTTTTGTAACTTAAGGATTTATGAAAACACAGCCCCCATCCCCTGAAAAGCCTGCTATTAGATAGGCAAATCAGTAAGAGGTATTTGGAAATGAAAAGCTGTAAAAATTATAGTGAAAATACAGAATGACAAAATTATTCCATTAGCTTTTCCTCCACTTCCTATTGACAATCACAAATTCCTAACTGTCAATGCCGGGATTCAGTAGGCTCATGTATTTTAAGACCAGTTAATATTTACATAGAACGTGTCTTGTGTGCACTAGCCACAACATAGCAATTTTGGTGAGATTTTTAGGTAATTTGTCATCATCATCATTGATACAAAACTGGCAAAACAATCTATGCTATATACAGGTAATCAAATCTGTGCTGATCAAAATATTTTATTTTGGGGAAAATGCATTTTACCAAACTTTTTAATCTTTAATTAACCTTTAAAAAAATGCAATTTCAATTGCATATTCATTTTCTTGCAGATAAATTAAATTTTAACTGGATTGCATGTTTGTTTTTTAGTTTATATTGATCTTATTTAATTATGTGGTATTAATCTTATTTGCTTGATATTTTACAGATAGTTTTCTTACATTTATTTCCATTACGACATGATCAATAACATACCGTGCTGAAAACGTTGTTGTGCTTAAATCAAAAGTGTATAAGAATGTTTTAAACAGTGATAGGTATTTCATTACATATATAACTTACTTTTAAAGCATTTTATAACATTAGCCAAATTCTACCTACAACTAAATATTATCTAAAAGCATTGATAATGAAACTAAAAGCTTGTTTGGGCAAGTAACATGTTTGAAAACGAAACAACTTAAAAATTAGAGTGTGAAGGCAAAATGGAAGAAGAGATCTCCATTATAATTTAAAAAATTAACAGATTTTATTAGAAAAAAATTGAGTTTGTGGGACTTTGCCATATTAGCAAAGCAAGAAAGTGATTTTTTTGGCTGAGTGTGATCCAAATACATGTTAGTGGTTATGGAATAGCTTGTGCTTTGTCCATCTCGATGAACTTTTTTTTAATCACTGTACTATATTCAAGGTGGGAAAAGTCTTTCTCACATCATCTGTTCCTAAAGCTTTTTCAGTGCTATTTTATTTGATTATTGCTCTGTTTTATTGGTGGGTCATGTTTTTCAATGTCTCGGCATGCATTGAAAATCGGAACCAAAGGTGTTGGATTTTTTTTCCCCTTCCACATCAGAGCTGGTGATTTATTAACGATTTGAAAAGTTACACGTTAAATTTCAAGGTCCTTCTCTTGGTGAGCCAAAACAGGCATTGTCAATGTATCACCAAACCAGAGCTCTGTGCAGATTTTTGCGAGGGCTAGAGCACCTCACCATGACGTGGAAACCTAGTAACACAATATCCAAAGTATCAACACTGAGGTCTTCGTTGGAGATCTTTCTCCTAGCGTTAGCTGGACAGTGATTTTTATTGACAGCAAAAAATTTGTGAGCTTCAACTCTTGCTTTTGTACAGCAAAGTAGGATTGAAATACAGGCTGTCTTTAAGTTTGTCAATTTTAAACCTTTCCTAGCTTTGATTTAAGGATAATCACTTATCATTCCCCCTATTAAGACTAAAGGCAAAGCTGCAACTTTTGACATTCAGTATGTTTTTATAGAAAACCTAAATTCAAATATAACCTTTATAGTTAATGTAAAATAAAACAAACAAAAAGCGGACAATTTTTAGAGTAATTTGAACCACTAATCTTACAAAAAAATAATTTTATCAAAGGGAAAAATATTAGGAAATTGCAGCCATGTTGGAACCTGAGTTTAGATGAAGAGGAGTGGCTTCTTCTGAGTCAAAATGAGACGATTTTTTACTTTTATTTATTTATTTACTTAAAGCACTTTGAGGTGTTCTGTAACTGGAAAAGCTAAAAATTAAGTTGAATTTGCATTTGAATATTTACATATTATCAGCTAGTTTACCGATATCCCTTATAGCCTCATCGATGTGGTTAGATGGCAATGAGACATTTATTTAGAGAAAGTCTCTCTTAATTCAGAACTTTTTCCACTCCTAACTTTCTTTTAAACATCTTAGTCAAAATGTTTACAGTTAAAAAAAATCTGCTAAAATTAATGTCTTGTGTTCTGGCCAAATTTATCTCCACTTTGCAAAAAATAAAACTGAAATTTAAACCAGGACATTAATAATTTTAGCAAAAGTGTTTGTCTTTGCACTAACACTTTGCTCTGATTCAGTGTTGTGTAACACACAGGGGGACAGGACGAGGAAGGTCAGGAAAACAGAATGAAAGCCGCTTTCGGTAAATGGGTTGATTTTTGTAAAGGGTGAGTGAAGGGGCATATTTTTCCCCCCATTTTTGTCAGATTTCCCCTCTGACGAGGGAGTTAGAATAGAGGTTAATCATTGTTCAGGAGAGAAAAATCAATGTATTTTACATGTCTTCACGCTTTAGTAAGCTTTAACTAGTTTTACAATCAGGATAACCAACGCCAGGCTTCCTCCCAGCTGGCAGGTTCAAACGTCTACATGCAGCTGTCTTGAAGAGAGCCATAGGCAGCATGAGGGCATGCAAAGACCTGCCTCTGCTCCCTGCTGCTCTGTTCTATAACGTGCAGCTTTATGATCTGGCTGGCTCAAAAACGTGGAAAGAGGGCAGTGTTTAATTTGATTTTGTTCGCCATGCCTCCCACAGAATATGCAGCTGCTCCTTTAGCATGCAGCTCAGAAAGCCCAATTTTGTTTATAGGAGCATTTAACTCTAAAAATCAAACTAACAATAAGGCAGAGAATGCCAACAGGCCTGTTTTTGAATAACACGCCTAAACATGTCTGAATTTTTCATCTTTCCGGACTAAAATTTACTGGTGTGTTTGAAATTCCTCCTTGATAAAAAAAATGTGATGATTATCGAGAAGCTCTGATTTTTTTTGGTCCTTTTTTTAGTCAAAGAAAATTCATTCAGAAGTTTGTTGATATACAAAGGGAAACCATACCTTTTTATTTCTTTATTTTAGTTGTTTCTTTAAAGGATTTACAGGTTGCAGGTCAGTTATGTCAAAAGGATGAATACCTAAAGACAAAATAACTTGAAAAATAAAATTATATATTTAAAAAATATAAAATTTTAATAAAAATAGATATACGTCTTTTGCATAAAGCTGTTTCTCTATTAGAAATTTGTTAAGAGTAACATTTTTTAAAGACTTACCCCAATAAAAATTGTGTTTTGAACATATTCTTCTAGAATTTTTTACACGATGGAGGCCATATCAGAAAATTAAGATTGAAATTGCATTTCTGACTATTTCTTTATTCAAATCATTGTGAATCAGGGGCAGACAATAAAAGGCCATTTGAAAAAGCTTGTAGTAGTTGAGTAAAACTACTTGCTCAGCTCCATTCTGATGCATCCCCTTGCAGACCATTAGATTCATGTGCGTCTTTTTTTTTTCCTTGTCGGAGCTGGAATCTTGCTCTAAATCGTACAGCTGGATAGCTCCAATGTTGCTCGCCATTTTTATTGCACTGCTAATGTTAGCTTGGAGTTGGGAGGGGCTGTAAGCTAGCGGGAGAGAGAGTAAATGAAGGGATGATGGGAAATCTGTGCCAACAGAGGCAAATTTGTAAGGAATTTCTTCTGCTCTAAAAAAATCATGTCCTAGAAAATTGAAGTTTTTGTTTTTGGCTAAAAATGGCATAATCAAACATTTAAAAACCACTGGGAACCCTTTTAGAATAGATCAAAAGATAACTGGAGTGGGGGTTTAAGAAAGAACTTTTTCTATAAATCAATATTTTATGAATGAGACAACCTACTTGCTGTGTGTATTTTGTTGGAGTAGCAATTAAATAAAAAAATTCTTTCCTGATTTATTTCTTAGCTTAATAAAATAAATACAGTTCACATATTTTTACTTAAAGGTATGCTGGTTACTAAGCAACCCGATCTTTGCTGCAGAACTGCTGTGTTATCCTCCAGTTGTACACTATCTAATGTCTCAAATCTGAAAACATACACCCAGATTAGGTTATCCAGAACTACAGATTAGCATGTTCTTTGTTGATTCGCAAAGATGTTGCTACTTTAACATATTTCTGAGGGTAGAAGAATGGTAGTCTTGCCCTCCCTCCTGAGTGACATCACCTTCTTTCTGTGTTTGTATGTGATTAATGTAGCAGCTGCAGGCCCACAGTAAGGGAATCCATTTCTCTTTTTGTTGGCATCTGGCTGGTTATTGGCTGGAACTCGAGGAATCTATACAGTCTAGACACCAAATCTCTTCCCGTGGTCCACGTGGGTCCTGAAGATGGGAGGAGGGTTTTGTGTGCATGTGTGTTTTGTGAGCAGTATTTCATGCTTGTGTACACACTCGCAGAACAGGCGCCTCACGTTAATGCTCTTTCAGGCCAGCTGTTAAAGGCTGGGTGGCTGGCCTCCTCATTGTGGCAAAACATATCACCACGTTTAGAGGGACATGCATCCAGTGAAGTTCCCAGCCTTTATCTGGGTTTATCAATGCTTTTGTTAAGACTTTTTCATTACAATGTGATACATTTCTGTCATCTTAAGCTTTAATCACTTTATTTTTAACTTTTTCCTCTTATTTTCTTCTTGTGATCAAGCCTAATCTAAAAGATTTAAGGTCTTAAGCTAAACCTATTAAACTATAGTTTAGTGTTTTTATGCAAAAAGACACTGAATAGGGTTAGATTTTTAGCTAAATCTTATAAATATACTGAGTTTTTAAATTTTATTTATTCAACATGTACTGCTGTCAAACCAGTTTAAATATTCAATGGTATCCTTCCAAAGTCTCTCGTTTTCCCCTTTTGCCTTAGTCCACCTCTAGAAAATCTTTGTTGTTTTTGCAAAATGTTTTTATTTCAACACAGATTTGTTGAGTAATATTCTGTTTCACACAGAGCGAAAGCAGCAAAAAGTTCAACTACAGGAGTAAAGAATGTGGCTCTGTTGTGTTTTCTGCCTTATCCCTTCAATCATGGTTTCATTTTGAATTTGAGTTATTTCTCTTGTTTCGTTTTTTTGAGCTTCACATATCCGACCTAAAAAAAATATTGAGATCTGTCTGATTAAAGATTTCTAAGAAATTTTTGGGTTAATGGTAGACTGTAATCAGTCACCTATCATACTTTAAAAAAAATGTTTTTACTTCTTCCACTTATCTGGTACAGTTTGGACCTACTTCATCTTCCTGCTATCCAACTGACCAAAGATAAATATTTCATTAAGTTAGGATTGGGCTCAGTTGATCATTTTTGTTTAAAAATGTCTCCTCTTTTATATAAAAAATATTTAAGCGCTTAATATATGATCTCAGTTTAGGGTGCCAAATTATGTGCTTTTAGTGTGCGTTTTTTAATGCTTAAAAATGTGTGTGAAAGGTGAGATAGAGTGGCAGATGTCCATGGTGTGTTCTGTCTTTGTCCACAACAGAAGCGGAAAGACTCAAACAGATCCTTCGTTTAACCTAACCCCTTAACTAATTCACAATCAGTGCTGTGATGATCCAACTTTTAGTGTAAACGCTCACCTGTATTGCCTGAACCAATCGAAGTCGGACTGGAAACAAGACTTAAGAGAGCTGGGGCCACAGTAACAAAGGTTACTATAGTGACACACAACATTGTCATGGTTTAACTCCTACAGAGCTCTAGAAGTTCCCCTGCTTAAGCCATCACATGTCCAGACCCGTCTAAAGTTTACCAGCGACCTTCTGGATGATCCAGAGGAGGATTTGGAGAATGTCATGTGGTCAGATGAGACCAAAATGGATCTCTTTGGTATAAACGCCATTTGTTGTGTTTGGAAGAGAAAGAGTGCAGAGTTCCATTCAAAGAACACCATACCCATCATGAAGTATGGAGATGGGAACATCGTGTTTTGGGGCTGGTTTTCTGTAAATGGACTAGATGTTGATCCATATAAAGGAAAAAATGACTGGAGCAACATATGGGAAGATTTCGGGCAAAAACCTCCTGCTATCGGTGAGACCATTGAGGATGAAACATGGTTTAATCGCCAAGCATGACAATGGTCTCTAAACACATTGCGTATGAATGAAGAATTGACTACATAAAAAAAACATTTGAAGGTTCTGGAGTGGTCTAGACAGTATCTGGACCTCAGTCCAATGGAGAATTTGTGAGGTTAGTTGAAAGACAACAGTACGGAAATCCAAAGGTCTTGAGAAGATCTGCATGAAAGAATGGACCAAAATAGCAGCTACAGTGTGTGCAAACACGGTGAAGACCTACAGGAAGCTCTGTCATTGCTAAACGGGGTTATTGCATTGAAAATTTGTTATTGATCAAATACTTTTCTAAAATCATATAATGTGATTTCCTGCATTGTATTTTTCACATTCTGTCTCTCACTGTTGAAATGTAATTATGATCATGGCAAACTTTAATCATCTTTTTAGGTGAAACATTTTGCAGAATCAGTGACAGCCAAAAACATTTGTCCCACCATAAAAATTCTCAGAGAAACTCCATATTAAGTTAAGGAATGAACTTGACAGTTACCACCACCTTTTTATGCATGTGCCCCAGTTCACACCGATACAGGGGGAAAAAACTCGTCCATCTGTGCAATCCAATGCCTAAGCAGGCAGCTGCAGACACAGCTGTTGTTTTCTCTTCAGACAACCTGTTACCTTGGATGCCAAAATGACGGATGTGGTATCAGCTGAAAAGTTTTCCTTTTTTGAAGACTGATTTGAAAGGAGCTCAAGTCTCCATCCGTAAATTTTGCTTCAAGTTCCATTTACAAAACGGTTTGTTTGCTGCGCAAGAATACACAGAATCCCTGTTTGTGTTTTACTTATATGGCTAGTGTGGAAGGATTATTTAATGCTGCTGTGTCTCTTTGTGTTGCAATAAACTCTGTTTTATTGTGCTGTAAGAAAATAAGAGGGGGCTTGTAGTGCTTTCTGCATCTGGTTTCACTTAAAGTAAGAGAAGCCCAAGTAGTTGCACCACTGCAGCTTGAAAGCTAGAGTTGCTCGTCTTTTATCTGTTGCTTCTTTTCCTTAAGTTGGTATTCATAAGATTATGGCTCCTAAGAATTATTTAAGCTTAGGTTGCAGAAAAATCTTAATGGAAGATTTCTTTTCTTTGTCAATTTTTGTGCGTGCTTACTTTTTTCAGGCTCTTAAATCATTTAGTTGAGCCAAATGGGCATTTGTAAGTGCTTTTTAAACTTTCCGAAAATAGTTGAGTAAACTAATTTATTTTCTTAAAGCTATTTGCTATTTTTTCTTCATGATTATACACTCATGAAGTAATAAAACAAAAATCTACATGTGTGGTTATTATGTAGTAGATTATGGTGGATTTATGAAGTTATGAAAAATTTTGAAATAAAAAGCTTGGCACAGCTCCTGCGTTTGGCCTATCTTGTTTTGTAGAACCAGTTGTATCTTTGAAAATAGTAATTCACACACCTTATAGCGAGAAGGCTCTGGCTCAAATCCCGGTTGGGTCCTCTCTGTGTGGAGTTTACATGTTGTCCTCATGCAAGTCTTGATTTCTCTGGACATTTTTCCCAAAAAGATGCTTCATAGGTTAATTGCTGACTCTATAACGGTATTCTCCCTTAAGTGTGACTGTAAATGTGTGGTGATGGACTGGGGAACTGTTCAGGATGAACCCTGCCTGTCTTTAAGAAGCTGGGTAGGCGTTAGCAATCCTATGACCCTCAACTGGAATAAAACAACCTGGATGGATTTCCAGTTCAACCATTAATTTACAAATAAATATTTTAAATTGTGAAGATTTTAATTTTAAATTGCATTTTTTTTAAAATAAAACTGCATTTTTCAGTTAGAAAATATTTTATTGTGTACTTAAAAAAGCAATTAGTACATGCCTGCCATTTGACCAGTTAGAGCTGGTTACATTCGAGGAGCTGTTTTCTTATCCTCTGTTCTTAAAGAGTTTAGGTTTCACACATATACTAAATAAAGATGCAAATTTATATTATTAACTCATAAGAACCCATGTTGATGTTAGAAAAACATAAGAAATGGGTCATGCGATCCACTTGGTCTGTGGTATATCCCACAAAAATTTTCCTTCAAGGAAATATTGGTCTGATGTCTTATGGGTAAAAAATATCACTACAACTATTATCATGCAATTCAAAAAATATTTTTTTTTTATAGATATTTTCTTCTTTATACTGTAATTTCAATGTATATTACAAAATACTTTTTGAAAATAATGTATTTTTGTAGATTAATTGTTAAATTAATTGTAGTTTTTATTTCAAAACTATGCTGATCTTTTAAAAGCTATTTTACTGTTCTGAAAAAAAATCTGGTTCTTCGTTTCTCTTGTATTTGAATATTCCATCTTATTCCACATGCATATAAAAATAGAGATAAAATATATAAATATGTCAACTTGCTTACCTTCCTTTGTTTTTACGTAAACTTCAAATGTTGTATAGTAAATGTGTTCAATTCATTTTAATTGTTTCCATTAGATTAAGTAGTAAACTTGACATATACTCATCTTTAATCATCAGATTAAGTGAATTATTTTAATGTGTTTTCTCAAAAATGCTTCCATGTTTGTGTACTTGTTTTTATTTTTATATTCCCCATTCCATCACCATTGTTTTTTATTATTATTACCAGTGGCTGGTGCCTAACCTTGAACTCAGTAAGTGTGTTTAGGAGCATCTGTCCTTGTGGACTGCTCTGAGTGGAGAATTATGAGAGAATCTAAGCCCCTTAACCTTCACTTGGAGTGTGTAGGCCTCAGACACGCTGGCTGCATTCTCCAGAAAGGGCCCTGAGTAAACAGCCACATGTGCAAACACACATCCACACACCAGATACACACAATACCTGCTTTACGAGTGTCTTAAATGTAGCTGTATTATATGCTCACGCAATTGTTTCAAGTGCTTGCTGAAGCACAACAAGGAAACTATAATCTATGCGTTTTACTAAATGACTACTTGGAATGTACAATGCTTCGTGTCAGTCCCTGTCTGCCATCATTTTCCTTCTCTATAATTAGAAAGTTTGCTCGGTTTAGAAGTGCTATAATTCTTCTTCCATAGAATAGATGAATAGGATTCCTTCTGAGTATTGGCTGCCTTTCATTTTAAGCATTGTTAGACAATGTGGTCATGTTTATGTGTGTGTAGTTTAACAAAAAAGCATTAAAGCGACCTAAAACCCCAAAATCCCTTTGTCAGAATGCTTATAGCAGATTGCCTAAAAAGTATGGTATCAACAAATAAGCCAAGAATTGTATCTTTATGTCACTATTATCTACTGCATTATTGTCCATTCTGTCACATTAGAGTTTGGAAATCGGAAAAACTTTGTAAAAAAAGAGTCATAAAAGCACAAGAAGGCACATAAAATGCCAAAAGTCTTCCGCTAGTTTGATAGACATCAGCAAGCTGTTTGCATGTACTAGATCAACGCTATAAAATCAGAGCGACTCTCCGATGAGCTCATTTCCAAACAATGCTTCATGCTTCTCCATCTGCAACCTTTTTTCCTCTTGCCTCCACTTTTTATAGCCCCTCCTCTCTGGCGCTTATCCTCCCATCTCCCCAACACTTGGTGCCTGCGGTGAGGTAACAAGCCTTTCTCAGAGCTGGAGGAAGCTTTCATTTCTTAATTGGTGTTTGGGGAGGCGCACCAGAAAACGACAAATGTTTGCCATTCCTGCACAGCACAGTGATGGAGGGGTGAATCGCTACACGACATGACGTGACGTTGCTGAGTGTAAAGTCAGTTATTGTCTAGCAAGTGCTGGAAAGCATCAGATTAATATTGATGGGTTTTATTACTGCCAGAACCAGCTGGGTCTGCAGACAGTTGTTTGGATGAGCTGGCACCGAATGTTCACGCGTCTCCTCTTTTAATCAAAATTCAGGTTTTTTTCTACTGCTTTGTGGGATTAGTCTTGCATGTGGTTCCTCTTTGACTTTTAAATAGATAGCGACACATTGGGTAATCCACATGTTGCAACAGACATGCATGGATAATGAGGCTGGTGCACCACAAAAACTCATGCATGTGATGAAATACACACTGCATGAGTCTTACTCACAAATGAATACAACTTGTTGTCATTTTAGCTGTCTGGTTTTTTACAATCCCTTTTTGGTGTAAAGTTCAGCTTAAATCTATTCCACAGACAAAAAAGATCAATAAAAATTTGTTTTGCCCAATTTCTTGTAGTGATAATAATAGGAACTTACCACATTAAATGCTACATTAAGATTTAAAACCACATTAATACCATAACAATTTGAGCTTATTTTTCAAAAACTCTTATTTATATATTTTCTCTTGTTAGGTAAAGCTTTCTGCTTTATAACTACCTATTATTAAAGTTTGTTTGTTTTTTAATCAGAAAACCTCATACTAGCTTGTCTCCCATTTATGTAATCATAATTATATTTTTCTACAATTAAATTAAACACAACATAACATGTAATTTGCAATCTCTAAAAGTTAATTTTGGTTAAATTTGCTTCTAAAATGCTTATTTATTGTGAAATATGACAGAAAAATCTGATATTTCATTTTCCTCATGGGTTTAATTAAGAAAACAAGGTTTAGATGACCCTGACGGGACGCAATTTTGTGATAAACGTTTAAATTGTATTTTTTTAGTTCAACTGCTATTTTTTTAAGTGGTATTATATTTGTGTTTTTTTTAGTCTGTTTTCCTTGTCATGCCTGATTCCTTACAATGTGAAATCATACAATTACTTTTTCCCCCCAAGGAGTACACACACAAGTCTTTAGTGTTTGTCATTTGTGCAGAAAATATTTGCCGAACTTAGTCAGCACGCTGCAGCTGCTCTTGTGACGGAATTAGTTTCAAAGCTATAAACATTTCTCATATAAGGCCCTTAAGCTTGAGTTGAGAAAATTCAAAAAGCATGACATTTATCATATACATTTACAAATATTTTTTTGTTTGGTTTTGGTGTGAGATAATGGCAGCAAACACATAAGCAGTTGTTGTCACCATGACATCAATGTCCTCCTCAATGTTGTTAATGTGGAATTTGGTTGGAGTTTCCCACCTTGTAATTACCCTGTTTTGGGGGATTTCACTGGAAAGTAGACAATGTTAATAAAAAAAAAGGCATAAACTGGCCCAACACAACAGTCGATTCCTCAAGCTTTGAAAAGCGTGCAGACTGAAGAAAGAGGGAAAAGCCGTGGCTGAGGAGAGACAGAACGGGGGGAAGGGTTGAAAAGTTTAGGGAGGAGCATCTCGTAGTCATCTGATGGCTGCAGCAGAAGAAAAAGACAGAAGTTTTGGAACGATTCATCTCTAGGATGTTAAAAAGACACTTTTGTCCACACGTCAAGCCTGAAGTTTTGACGTTGTTGAGGTGCTCTTCATATTTCCTCCAGAAGTGTGTGGCTCTGTGCGGGGGTGTTATTCGTGTGTGTGCGTGGTTACTGTCTCTCCCTCCTCCTTCTGGAGGTGGGAGGGCTCAGCTGATGTCATTGAGGGCAGCAGTTTGAGCCTGAAAGAGGCCCTTTGTTGGCAGTTGTAGCACGAGTGTTCCCTGTGCCTCAGATACACTGCCATACGCGAATAAGGGGAGCGGATTGGCACCGCGAAGACTGCCCTGCTGCCCACTCCACTGACAGATCTGGCAACCTCCTGGACTGAAAACTCCATACTGGATTGGGATTTTTTTTTTAATCTCTTCAGGGTGGAATCGATCAAAAATCCTATAGCCAAAGAGGAAAAAAAAGATGGACACAGTCATAACAAAGAGTTGGTAGATTTTTTTTTTTGTTCTTTTAAAAGTCAAGACATGACTGGATTCACAGAAGCTTGAAAAACTGGAGAAAGTCAAGCAGTTAGTTTTTTTTCTTTGTCCTGCTTTGTTTTAAATTCACTTTTTGTTTTAGTTTTTTTCTTTTTGTTGGACAAATGTAGACGGTAAACTTCAAAGAGGCAACCGAGTTGAAAAAGAGACAAAGATTTCGTCCGGAAAGGAAAGAAAACAAATGAAAATGTTGGAGATATGCCTGAAATTGGTGGGGTGTAAATCTAAGAAAGGCCTCTCATCTTCCTCCAGCTGTTACTTTGAAGGTAAGGATATTTCACGATGGCTGTATTGTTGGTGCGATTAAAAGTTTGCTTTATAGAATGGAATCAAATTATCTCAAAGCCAGGATAACAGAAATTGAAGAAAAAAAAACACTTGTGGCGCGGAAGCAAATGGGGGAAGGATTAAAGATTAGGTATCAGCGCCATAAGTTTCAACAATGATTCCTGTGGAAACTCAAGAATGGGGAGGGTAAAATGGAGAATAGGCACGGAGGAGGGTGAGGGAGGCCAGACACACTGGCTAGCTGCTAAGGAAAAAAGAGGGGAGAAAAAAAAGAGAGAAGAGAATACAAGGAAACCTGACTCCTGACCATGTCCCACTTAACTTTTGTTTATGAAGAGAGGGATTCTAATCTCAGTCAGCATTCTTTTGACTTTTTTTTCTATTATTAGTTAATCGAAATTTGTTCACAAAGCTTATAATTGATGAACAGAAAAACTAGATGTGTGGAACAAAGGATTTTCCTGAAAAAAATCCTAGAATCTGTATAAGATAATTAGATTTAGCTGGCTTTTCTTTGATACACCAATGAATGCTCAACCAGCTTATTTAATAAAAATGATTGTTTTTGTTTGCTCCAAGTTATGTTGATGGAAATAAGGTGTTTCTTTTTGAAACTACAAGTTACAGCATATATTGCGTAGACATTTACTCTCCCGTATTCAAACAGGGAATTCTTAATTTCTCTACAGCTTGTATGTTGTTTGGCATCACTAGAAAACTTGTAGTTGGCGTGTTCTTTATGTTGTGTTCTAGTTTACCCATTTATACTCTCTATCAGTGGAGAATTATTGATCTAGATTTAAACACCCACTTCCATAAAAAATATATTTTTTGGCGTTTTTAACAAGTTCTTGTGGCACTTTTCCAACAATGGGAAAAATATATTAAAAATGAAGCTTAAAATTGAATTTCAGAGTTTTTCTTTATTCAAATCATTATGAATTAGGAGCCAATTTTTGGAAAAGGCTTGTAACTGTGACGTAGGTGGCATAGCTCCACTCCATTCTGATGCATCCACTTGTAGAGAAAAAGATCCAAGTTTGTGTTTCCTCATCTGAGCTAGCATCTGGCTCAAAGCTACACAGCTGGATATTTCCAATATTGCTTGCCAATTTTACTGCGCCGGTACTGTTAGGTTGGGGTTGTAAGGAGTGATAATTTTGATATTGGCTAAAAATGGCATAATCATAACTAAAAGACCACTGAGAACGCTTTTAAAATAGATCAAAAGATGATAGGAGTGGGATTTTAAGCTAAACCACATCAGCAACACATGTAGTTGGTTCTTTGGTTGGATCATTTGTAGTTGGTTCTCTCAATTTTTACTGTTTTGACAACGCCAGGACATTTATCTTTGAGTTTTCCTGGTTTTGAAAAAAAAAAATTTTTTAATTATATTTTTGGATTACCTCCAAGTCTGATCTTTGAGGGCCCCAATATCTCTATAATCATTTTTGACTAATCAACTTCTAGATCAGGAACAGAGGTTTCCTTTCTTGCTTTTTTAATCCAAACCACTTCACAATTAACATAAAATAATTCCTCCCCTCTCTTGAATATTTGATCTTGGTCTGGCCTTCGTGCAAACGTGTTGTCACCCTCTTACAAAGAGCTGTGGTATTTGTGGCGCGTAAAGTGGATGTGTGGCATGGCGAGCTCAAACGGTCTGCTCACGCTGTAGAATGTAGCCAAGCTCAGCAGAGTCTGCAACTCCTGCTTTGTCTCAGGTCTACATCTTTTTCATTTGTCCTTCTTTGCATCTGGCCTCATCTGTTTTTCATTCTACAACACGCACAACTCTCCGCCCCTGTTAGTGTTACCACGGGATAAACTGAAATTGAAACCTTTGGCTGTTAGTTATAACATTCTCCAGCGCCAGATTTAACATGACTTCATTTCATAAAGTGGACTCTTGAAAGATTCTTTAAAAAAAAAAAAAAAAAAAGTCATTTGGAATTTGCATTTATGCAACTTTCTTTTTCCCAACAGGAATAATCTGGATCTTTTAATTACAGTTTTTTCCACCACTATTCCTGAAACTGTAGCCCATCAAAAGTTATTTTGCTCCACAAAACTTCATTAGGTATGTTCTGGCACGCTAAACTCCAAGCAAATGATCTTCAAGAAGCACCACATTTGGCTCTAATTGGCCCAGCATGCTAAGGTTTTTAGAAGGCTTTTTTTTTTACCTTTTAACTCAATAGAGCCTGTGACTTCTCAACAAAAGCATAAAAGAAGTCCTAAACTCTTTCACTTTCTCTGTGTCTTCCCTTTATCCTAGCATCTAAGGTACTTTTGGTTTTGAACATTTTAAATTACATCTTTCTACAATGACTTTCTCTATATTCAATCCAAAATCATGTATTTCTAAGTGATAGCTTTTATTATTTTTAAGAAGACATGGTGTGCTGTCCTTGTCTAAACTGAAAGCAAGCAGTACTTAAGATCAGAACTACCAGGAGAACTCTTTGTTAGTTTCATATGCAATAGCATGCCACGTTTGGAACACTGCGTTCTCTCATTTGGTCATAAGTAAGGACAAAACTGTCTCTTTTAAATTAAATTGAAGACACCGATTGATTGATTTAAGTTTTTAGGGATGCAGTCAGAAAAAATCTTCTTGCTTTTTAGATATTTTTAATTTATTTAATCTTTATTATGGCAATATTAAAGCATGTGATATACTGTGGTAGAATATTAGTTTGTCTACAAAAGTAGGGGGCTTTTATTCTTCTTTTTATACACATTCTTGATTTAAAGATGTTTTAAACCCCTTTGAGGAGTGAAAGTAATACTCCAAAGACCCTCGTCTAAACAGGAGGCGGGTATCTAACATAAAAGGGTCCCCATCGATTGGTCAACAACGTGAAGGGGGTCCATCGGATTGGTCAAATGTATAAAGAGCTCTATTTGATTTGTTAAATACTTTAAGTTGCCACGTGATTATTTTAGTAAGAGAGCCATTCATTTCAGTTTATGCCATCTTTTGCGATCCACATACCACACAGGGTGATATCGCAGTAACAATATAGTTGAGGTTTATTGTGCAGGCCTATTTCTAACCAACATTAGCACATTATATTTTATCAAACAAGCATTTGGTGATGCACTTCATGTCGTTTGCAGACGAAAGATTCATTAACCTTTTTTTTTTTATGTCTGTGAAACGTGGGTAAAATGTCTTTGACCCAGTTTTGAAATTCATACCTTTGTGCTGAGCTGAGCTGAGCTGAGCTGAGCAGAAAAGTTCTCCGCTCCAACTCTTGATGATGAAATAAAAGCACATTCTCGGCTGGTGCTGTAAGGGAATTCAACCCTTGTTAAAGATTCCAGTGTTTTACCGAAACAGTCCAGGGAATTTTATAAATGCACACAGGCTTCCCGGGCTGAACGCCTCCAAAGATCACAGCCAATCGGGCTAGGTGTGGTCCTTTCGGATAATGAGGCTTACTTGCCAGAAGCTAATAAAATGCATCAGCATAACTCATGGTTATCTTGTTGCTTTTGTTGGTATTGAATTGCATAAACAATAAACCATTTTCGGATCATTGCGAGTGTACGTAAGTGTTGGAATTAATTAAGTCCTAAAAACTATTGAGTTTCATCCGTTAAAGAAAGGTATTGAACGCCAAATCCTCCGTCAACCACACGTCCACTGAGGCCTTCATGTAAACACTTTTGGGTTGTGAAGTAATTGAGAAATCTGATGAGAGAAGAGTGGATGACAAAGAGAGAGCAAATTCTTTTTTTAAACAATAGCTGACACAAAACAAAGTTAGAATGAAGAAACAATGGCATTTTAACGTGGTAGCAATCCTATTATTTCCCAGCATGCTTAAATAGCCGTGCCGTAAAACCTTCAAATGTGCCACGTAATCTGTAGATAATTCATATCACTTGTCAGTCATTTCTTTTTCCATGACTTGGGGGGGTGGCAGCTATGTGATTGCATTTTGAGTGTGTCTTTTCCTTTTGAGGTTTTGATAGATGTAATACTGTGGCTTCTTTAGTCTTGCTTCAATTATCTTAGTGTTTAATTTTAAACCTCTCCCCTCTTGCATCTCACTGGGGGTGTGAATAATCACTATATTTAAGTCTGCTGTCTCAGATTAAACATAATAGTCTTTTTTTAATGGTGAATGTATAAAATTTCTAGCTTTAGTTTCCAGTCTTAAAAATTGCTATAATTCATGAAGTGTGTATAATTAGTATGACTAAATCCCTTTGTAGTCGTGAGGTTTGTTCCCTGTTTTAAAGCCCATGAAGTTTCATGCTGAGACACATTCTCCTGATAAAGTAGAGGTTATTTGTCTTGCTTGCGGTATTATAGAAAGTTTTAGCTAAATAGAGGTAATCCAGGAAATGAAAAGTCGTACTGACACAAATTCTAACGCTCCTAATCTCGGTGTGGGCTTAAACGCTTTGCAAGAACAAGCTAAAGGAGTTGTGGAAGAGCTTGTTCTTGCGGAATCATCAGCACACGGACTGCCGGAGATCTCGTAGTGGCTCCTTCAGTCATGAATCGGTCTTGTTGTTGCCAATATTTGAATGAAAGTGAAGTACAATGTAAGCGTTCTGCTAACGTTCCTGTCTCCGTTTGTCCTAGAAGCTCTACAGAGACCAGAGTTTGGTCTGGGAGATGCAGCCCGATGGAACTCCAAAGAGAATCTGTTGGCAGGACCCAGTGTGAACGACCCCAACCTGTTTGTTGCACTCTATGATTTTGTTGCCAGCGGCGATAACACACTAAGCATTACGAAAGGTAAGGAACATGCTTTTAGTTTCGTCTTTTTTAACTTTGCGGACATTTAAAAGAAAAAAGAAACAAGCAAAAAGTTCCCAGTTTTTAGATAGAACTGCTTTTTTAGTAAAGAAGTGACTCACTACATTGAATAGGATTCTTTTCCTGAGTTTTCTATTGTTCTAGAAGTGAAATGGAGATAACACATGTCTGTAAAGTTGTCCCTGCTAATGGGAATCTCCTTATTTGCATCCTCTGTGCTCCCCCCTCTGTCCTCAGTCCCATCAGACTCTCACTTCCTGACCACGTTCTCACACATGGTCTTTTCTCACTGAGCACAAGTTAAACAATACTGCAGATGGATGACACAGACAAATGAAGGAAGGAGGGAACCTAGACACCGGAATAAACAGGAATATGTCTGGCACAACATGACTTTCCATAGAAATTTAATGCACTTTGTTTCATTTTTTAATTTTACCAGTTTTTATTTCACAAGAATGAAAAAAAAACATCAGTTGTTTTATAATTCTATCATATTTTCAATCCAAACTAGTCAGTCAGAGATTAATTTCATGGCTTTGGGACAGTATAATAATGTGGAAAATAAGCCTTTGAATTCCGGATCAAAGTTTTATTCTACAGTGGAGCCACAGAGGTCTGTTCTCACTGTCCCCCCATGAACATGGTCCGTAATTGCACTCTGCTTGCTCTCTCGATTAGGTGAGAAGTTGCGTGTGCTGGGTTACAACCACAATGGTGAGTGGTGCGAAGCACAGACCAAGAACGGCCAAGGTTGGGTGCCATCCAACTACATCACCCCAGTGAACAGCCTGGAGAAGCACAGCTGGTATCATGGACCAGTGTCGCGCAACGCTGCAGAGTACCTCCTCAGCTCAGGCATCAATGGAAGCTTCCTGGTGCGAGAGAGCGAAAGCAGTCCCGGACAGAGGTCCATTTCTCTGCGCTACGAGGGGAGAGTCTACCATTACAGGATTAACACTGCATCAGACGGCAAGGTAAAGACTATATTTTGTGCCATCAAACTACAATTCATCTTGTTTATCCTGACTCTTTTTGATTTTGAGTGTAGGGGCACATGTATGATAAATAGTTCAAAAGTTTGTGGAGAAGCTTTTATTTTGTTAGGAAATACAAACATTTTCAGATTCTAGTCTAAGACTGTATCTAAGGCAGAACATATTGAGAAAAATTGAAAATCAACTAAAGAGGTGAATTTAACGATTCTTGAAAGTTTTTTTTATTATTATTTGTATTATTTGAAGTGTAGATTATATTCCAAGAGGGCTTAAAAAAAAGTTAAATGTCTTAATGTTCCCAAAAAGGAGAAAAAAGATTTTGAATAGAGGCTGAAATATTTAGTGTTGCCTCTGTCGCCCGCCTTCCTGTGATGCAGTGAGGTAAGCTGGCTTCAGGAACTCCAGCTATGACGAGAATGCCACTAACCACCACTGTGCTTCTTGTGAAGGGCTGCAGACGTGAGGCCTGACCCAAAGATTGACAGTAATGCTAAGATATGCATTAGTACTGACAGATAGAGCCAACTATGTTCGCCCACACGTTAAAAAAAAAAAACATGTCATGGCAAACTTCTTCCTGGTGGATTGTTTCCCATTCTTCCGCAGCAGTTTTGCTTTTTGTTTGATTCATGCATTATTTTAAATTTTTTACAAATCAGTAAAATCTTATAATCTGTCCTCCTTTTGTGC
>NC_050523.1:12581646-12606986 GCF_002922805.2 Oryzias melastigma | reverse complement strand
TCTTTTGTGCAGTAGAAGCTAAAGGAAAAAGGGTCAGATAGAGGGAGAAACATTTTTTTTTTCACTTATTCAATGGAAAAGTCTGTACCCACTGCACCCTGGACAATATTTTTCCACCCACTTGCTTCCTGAGAAATGCCTTCCTAGCTTGGAATGACCAACCTCACCGATTTCCATTAATCTTATTTTTTTTAAAACATTTTAAATGGGAACAAGAAGATTTCAATTAACTGTGCTGAAGATTGTAGGTTCTTTTATTTTGAAAGAACGTACCTTTTTTTTTTTTTGAGTTTCATGAAATATTTAAATGACGTGTTTTTCTCTCCAGCTTTACGTCTCATCAGAGAGCCGTTTCAACACACTGGCAGAGCTGGTGCACCACCACTCGACGGTGTCAGACGGCCTCATAACCACACTGCACTACCCAGCGCCAAAGCGGAACAAACCCACCATCTATGGGGTTTCTCCCAACTATGACAAGTGGGAGATGGAGCGCACTGACATTACCATGAAGCACAAGCTGGGAGGGGGCCAGTATGGGGAGGTGTATGAGGGCGTCTGGAAGAAGTACAACCTAACTGTGGCTGTCAAGACACTTAAGGTACCAAGACATATGAAGGGTGTTAAAAATGTGTCTAATTTTTGTACTGGGTGTTATTATAGACCTAGCAGGAGTTGGTATAATGCTGCCATCTGCTGTTGAAAAGATGCAACTACACTCACTGTGATTGTTTTCCCCACAAATCCAGGAGGACACGATGGAGGTGGAGGAGTTTCTAAAGGAGGCTGCTGTTATGAAAGAAATCAAACACCCCAATTTAGTGCAACTGTTAGGTATGCAGGTTTAAAAACAACATGACAAAATGATTTTTTAATGTTGAAATTCAGTGCAGCAGTGACTCTTAATAATGCTTTTCATATGGATTCCTGTTCACCTGATGGGTTTCATTTTGCATCACTACAGGGGTCTGCACCCGGGAGCCGCCGTTCTACATTATCACAGAGTTCATGACCCACGGCAACCTGCTGGACTACCTTAGGGAGTGCAACAGAGAGGAAGTCAATGCTGTGGTGCTGCTGTACATGGCCACACAGATCTCGTCTGCCATGGAGTACCTGGAGAAGAAGAACTTTATTCACAGGTGAGTGCATCTGTAGGATTTCACATCACAGCTGTGAGAATGCAGGGCATTAAAGTTAACATATTGGTCCTCGACATCGTCATATCTCTATATTTGGAACTCCTCTTCTTACATTTCATAGATGTGCAACACAAGTCTGTTGCAATATTGAGTTTGTTGTAGCATGTTTCGTTTGGTCCTTGGAAAGCAATTAAAGAGGATTTATGTCTCCGAATTTGGCCAAACTACATTTTTGCTTCATTGCCTAACAAGACTCAGCTCGTATCTCTGTGTTAAACAAAAAGATTTCTGTAGACAATTTTGAATGATACTCTGCATATTTCAGTATTAATATATATATATAAATATATCTCTGTAAGAGCAATGATTGTGAAATGTTTTTCTTTTCTCCCTGCAGGGACTTGGCTGCCCGTAACTGTTTGGTTGGGGAGAACCACCTGGTGAAGGTTGCAGACTTTGGCCTGAGCAGACTTATGACTGGCGACACATACACAGCTCATGCTGGTGCAAAGTTTCCCATCAAGTGGACTGCTCCAGAGAGTCTGGCTTATAACAAGTTCTCCATTAAGTCAGACGTTTGGGGTAAGTTTGATTATAAAACTCAAAATTCCCTTTGAATTCTATCATTTTCTGAGAATAATTTCTGCTGTTGATATTTGTAGTTCTTATACTTTTTTGGGTAATGAGTCATGCTCCTTTCTCTACAGCATTTGGTGTGCTTTTGTGGGAGATTGCCACCTACGGTATGTCTCCTTACCCCGGCATCGACCTGACACAGGTCTACGAGCGGCTGGAAAAAGATTACCGCATGGAGCGACCAGAGGGGTGTCCAGAGAAGGTGTACGAGCTCATGAAAGCCTGTACGTATGCTAAAGCCTTCTTCTTAAAGACTCCATTGTTTTTGGTTCTTTAACATGTTCTTGAGGATTTTTTTCTGATAACATCAAAAGATGATTGGGTCTCTAAATGCTGTTGGGAAAACTTTTTTTCTCTCAGGTTGGAGGTGGAACCCGGCAGAGCGCCCCTCGTTCGCTGAAACACATCAAGCTTTCGAAACTATGTTCCAGGAGTCCAGCATCTCTGACGGTCAGTTCACTTTTTATTTTTTTCAAAAAGATCCACTGGGACAGGGTTCTAGTGGGGAGGTGCCCTAACCAGGAGTGCTTAGAAGTCTTCTGAAAATTTCTATTACTTTTTTTCTTTAAATGTATAGAAGTAGAAAAGGAGTTGGGGAAGAAGGGGAAAAAGGCAACATTTGGTTCCAGTCAGCAGGCCCCAGAGCTGCCCACCAAGACCAGAAGTCTCCGGAAAAATCGAGAAGGAGACAGCGCAGGTACATAGTGCGCCTTAAGTCAGTTGCGTCATCATTGTTTGTTTAATGCTTTACACTCCATTAATCCATTTTTTTCCTTTTAATAGAGCCTGCAGACCAAGAAGTTGCTGTGTCATCGCCGGTACTTCCCATGAAAGAGCGGGAAATCAGCCTGGTTGAAGATGACCGCCTGTTAACCAAAGACAAGGACAAGTCCCGCGGCAGTGGATTTCTCAGCCTCATCATGAAAAAGAAAAAGAATGCACCCGATCCCCCCAAACGCAGCTCCTCCTTCAGAGACAACATCCATCCTGACAGGAGGATTGTGAGCTGTGACCCTCGAGACAGCGACACTTTCAACAACGGCGCATCTTTGTCCTCTAATGAGTCGGCCACTACCAACAATAACGGGGCAGCAGGTAGCACGCCGGGGGTTCCTAACTACCCAGGATCTTTGTTCTCCAGGAGGAAGGGAGCTCCAGCAATGAGCGGCGCAGGGAGCAGAGCGGCCACAACACCACCCAGTGAAGACGAATCCACCTTCGACTGTAAGCGTTTCCACTGGCCCTCGAACATGTCGAACGGCCGAGATGCCAATGAGCGGAGGTCTGTCACCCTGCCACGAAATCACAGCCAGCGCCACTTCGATTCAAGCACCTTGGTGGGGAAACCAGCTCTGCCAGTGAAGCGGACCAACGAGCAGAAAGGAGAAAATACCTCTCGGAAGGGTACCCTGACTCCGCCGCCACGCCTGAACACACTACCAGACATTTCCTCCGTCTTCCTGAGTAAAGAGACTGACACCAGTCCTGGCTCCAGCCCCCAGGCGTTGACACCTAAGGTGGTCAAGAAACCAGGTGCCCAAGGCCAGGAGAACTCTAAAGTAAGTGTCCTTCATCCTGAGTTTCTAAAGTCCAGTGCGTATCCCGCTTTAGGGGCAGCTGGAGATGAGTGCAGGGCTCGCAGGAACAAGCACTCTACAGACTCATCGGTCAAGGAGAGAGGAAAGTTGCAGAAACCCAAACCAGCTCCACCCCCACCCTCTAGTGTCAAAATGGTGAAGGTGTCCCGTAGCCCAACTCAAGAGCTCCCTTCGCCGTCGTCATCCCCATCATCTTCTCCCTCAGACGTTAGAGGAAAGGGCCCTCCCTTCTCAGATCTTCACCACACCGCCTCTGCTAGTGATTTAGGCTCCAAAAAACTATTAGGCTCCACCTCTAAACCTCCACCTCTAAAGACTTCTGCCTCCTCCGCGTCCATGATCAGCCCTCCAACATCCCCCGGGGAGCCAAACTCGTCTGCATTTACCCCTTTAGTGAATACCCGGCGCTCGCTTCGCAAGACCGCTCCCCGCCAGGCCTCGGAGCGCACCCCAAACTCAGCTGTGACACGCGAGATGGTGCTGGAGGGAGCCGAGCTGCTGCGCGCCGCCATCTCCCGCAACTCGGAGCAAACGGGCAGCCACAATGCGGTGCTGGAGGCCGGCAAGAACCTGTCCAAATACTGCGTGAGCTACGTCGACTCCATCCAGCAGATGAGGAACAAGTTCGCCTTCAGAGAGGCCATCAACAAACTCGAGAACAGCTTGTGCGAGCTTCAGATCTGCCCCACCGCCACAGGGGCCTCCAACCTGCAGCAGGACTTCAGCAAGCTGCTGTCCTCTGTCAAGGAGATCAGTGACATCGTTCAGAGGTAGCGCTGTGAAACTGTAAACTTCCAAGACAGGAAACTGATATCAGTTATTTGTTACACTATCCTTTTGGAGCTGTGGCCAGTGTTACTGGAGAGTGAAAGCTGATGGGGAGCAGCATCGACGTAGAACGCACTCCTCAGTCGGCGCGAACGCATCCTGTGGTTACAGTTCATGAAACTGTGGAGGTCATCAGAAAGCCTCCACTATGAATGCACATAGGTGGCCATAATGTAGGGCTTGGGGCCAATTCTTCACCCACATTTCTTTCGGAATTAAGATGTCTTATTTTTTTAATTTTGTGTGTGTGTGTGTGTTTCCGACACTGTTTTCATTCATGCTCCGACAATGTGTTTATTTCTTGACCCAAAAAAAAAAACAAGAAAAAATGTTGTTGGATGAAATGGGTTGCTTCTATCCAGCACATCACATTTTCTGGATCTTTTGTGTGTGTGTGTCATGTTGTGTGCAGAGACAGTGTTTGGTTTGGATGGATGCTTTTTTTTTTCTTTTTTTTTTTGAGTAAGAATGAGCCTCCAGCTTCATGTTTCTCTGCACACTCTGGTATCAAACAGTGCCTTAAGACTCTATTAATATGGCAGTTTTAGTCTTAACACTTGCCTGGGATGTTTTTACTTTTGTCGACCATACCAAAAATGTGCGTCTGCAGTCTGTACTGGAGGGGGACCAGGGTGCACGATCTGCAACTCAGTGGATCTATGATTTTATACTGTCCTAAGACGGGACCCTTTTTTAAAAAAAATATATTTGTATATATAAATATATATACACAGTATATATGTATGCACAAGTTTTTGATTTAAGTGTCAATCACAAAGCCATTGTTAGGAACTTGGCCTTGCAGCAGCTTGCTATTTGATTCTATATGGTCATCATAAAGAATGGAGTCACACTGTCCAAATGCTGTTGCAGACGTCGCTTGACCTCGGAAAAACAAATGCAAACGTGCTAGTGTGCGTGTTCTGGGAGGGGGGAACACTGGACTGAAATGTTGCCCCTCTCACAAAATGTCTAACAGGGGAAGGGGGTGGTGGCAATTGCAAGATTTCAGTGCTACGCATGTTCCTTCCTTATTTTTGTGAACTTTCAGTATTTTGTCTTGTAATCGTGTCTTCCTGTATGCCCTGTCTGACTGCGATGCCTGAGGACAAAACTCATCGCTACCTGACTTCATCATGGTACTTTAGTTGCCCTTACCCCACCAAACATACCACTACTCTTCGTCAAAGCCTCAATCACCCAATTCATAGACAAACTTGGCCTTCATTTGTAAATGTTTTTTGTTGTTTGTATGTCTCTAACCTCGGTGCAATTTTTGTGGCAATAAAATACAGTTTTACTTGAATTATACTGCAGAATGCTGTGATTTCCTTCCATCGGTAAAATATATACTTAAACACAGACACACACATTTGGTTATGTATAATTTATTTTTCTGGCTAGAGTATTTTAAAATCAAAATGTCAACAATTTAAAATCATATACACGCAAGAACGCATTTAAATGTTAGCACAGCTCCTTAAAAATTTATACATATGTACGTTGTTTTTTTTATCACTCATTTTTGTGGACAGACAAAAGCAGGATGTGGTCACTCAAAACTGTAAAGAGGTGGGACACAGGAAGTAAAAAGCCCCCAGCCCCCCCGCCCACCCATTTTCCACAATAGCAAACCAATCCCCCCCCAAAAAAATTAAGACAGCGATGTAGGTTTCCCCCCCATGTACGGGAGGAATTGAATGAACAAAACAAACCCGGCCCATCGTCTAGTCCGTAAAGACATGAGAGGAATTGACATTTGTTGACATATATACACTGCACATCTCGTCATTCGTCTTCCTCTCTCCTTCATAATAAATCCCCAGCATCAGTAGTGTGCAGGCAGGGTGGTGGTGTAAGTGTCTGTCCTTTAAATACATTTATTAATAGAAACTATGTTACAGAATTTCCCCAAGCATGAATTACAGGCAACCCACTAGCACACCAACTGTACAGATCTTGGCAGAGCCACCAAATAAATCCAAAATACAGTAGCGATGTCGTCACCGGCAGTTAAGAAGCAATATGTACAGCCGTCCAATCAGGAAATTTCTATGGTACAGAACTTCTTGTTTGTTGTTTTTTTTTTTTTTTTAAAGGAGTTGATTGTTTAATGTTTCTAAAGATTTATCTGGGTAGAGTTTAATCTACCCAGAGCAATGAGAAATCAGCTCTCCAGTGCATTTTGGTCAAGATAAATGAATGCAGGGCCTTTTAGTTTGACTTTCAGTTCATCTAAATGCGAAACACCATTTTGAAATATTGAGTTTTGACGTCAATTTCGAGAATTAAAAAAAGAAAAAATGGGGATGATAATTAAGAGTGAACCCGACAGCAATGTGAAAAGCATGAGCAGCCAAAACAAAGACTAAAATAATTGTAATAAGGCAACAAACAATGACAGAGAAAAGCTGGTAAAGACAGAATCTGCAGATTCGACCGGGGAGGTTTGAGGGGATACATAGTAAATCAATCTTTTTATCAACAACGGAAAAAGCTTTTCATATTTGCTAAGAAACGTTCATCCAACTTTGCAGAGCAGACCGGCAGAGGGGAAACCACCGTTTCCTGTGACTTTTCGGCAGGGTCAGGGGAATTTTTGAGGAGAGAATTGCAGGGTACTTGCTAACATTTGTGGTCTGTTTCCTAAACTAATCCCGTTCTCGTCTCTTCTGATTCATGTGGTTTGCTCTTTATGAAGTGATCAAACCTGTATTAAAAGCAAAGTTTGCTGAAGAAGCTGGATCAGCTACACATGACCAAACTAACACTTAAGTCCTCACCAGTCTGGCTGCTTCTGCCTCAGCACTCTTTAAAGGGGCCATAACATGATTTTCTTAAGCCTTTCAGAGTAAACTATATCCATATAGGATCATAGATTACCTTTGGAACACTAAAAAACAAATTATTTATGAAATAGGAGTTGTTTTTTGTATGTTTTTCCTAGTAAACGACTCGATTCCTGAGGCTCCGCCTGCCGTTTCATGATGTCATCCGAGAGTCAGCAGCATGTCTTTGTCTCTCCCACGAAAATAAACATCCAATTTTCTATCAAAGATGGATGCACATACCATATATCTGCCTTAAAGGAGCCCCACGTCTAACGTAACGAACATCTGTATGAGCTGGAATTTATTGAAAGATGCACGGTATTCTGCATCCAAAATGAAAGTTTTTTGCTGATCACCGCTAGCTCTGTGGAGAAATTGGGTGTTAGACTGGGGCAGAGCAGACTCTTCCTGAAAGGGGACGTCAGATCATGAGAATCTGCTCCTCTTCGTGGGTATGGGAGGGGCTGTAGTGAGAGCGCAGGTTTTTAGGGGATTAATTAGAAATGCGTCAACGGATCAAAATACCACTTTGGGGTTTCCTTATAGTGAGGATAGAACAGTATAATACACTTAAAAGCTCAAAAAGTTATGGTATGGCCCCTTTAATATTCATCTGCATGTTTTGATAAAATGATGGAATATTTAAACATGCAAGAACATCAGGGAACATCATTTAGATCCCACTTATACACAACTGATCATTAATGCAGTGTTTACATTTCATATATAGTTATAAAACCAAACATAAAAAACAGTCTTGCTTTGTTGTTATCATATGAACATATCTACCTAAAGTGACAGTGACCAGTAATGAGCGGTGGCATCTACAATACTACTGACTGGGGAGGAGGGACGAGACTGAACAGTGCAGGTAGACTGGAGAGGAAGGAGCAGTGAATTATGGGACAAAAATACAGTTTTGAGGAGGAGGACAGTGACAAAGGGAGACAGACAGGCAGAGAGGAAGAGGAGGAGGAGGAGGAGGGTAGATGAGGTCCACACAGCTCAGCCTGAGCCGGAAAGTTGATATTTGTCCCCCGTTCCTTCAGTCTGCAGCTCGCTCTCATGCAGCTCCTGGTGCAATGAAGGATGAACGTACGGCGGTGTTGGAATGGATGGAGGGGAGGGGTTCGGTTGAAGGAAGGGAAGGCAGAATAGACAGAGACAGGAAAAGAGGGCACAAGGGGCTTTTGCTTGGTCATTAGCAGCCACAGCCTTCTCTCTGAGGCTGTGGTTCGCTGGTTAGCCGGCCTCCCTGCGGGGCTGATGGCTTATGCTGAACCCCCGACTCTGCGGCGTTTAGATCCAGACTGCCATCCTGGATGTTCTGGTAGATTTTCTTAGCAGCTTCCAGGAAGGCGTCCTCAACGTTTTCACCTCTGAAAGCAGAAACCACACATGTAACAGGTAAACGATAGATATAAGAATTGTTTACATTGTGCGGATGAAGTATTATGGTGACACAGACTTACGTTTTTGCACTGGCTTCCAGAAACAACAAACCTGTGTAACGGCAAACAAATAGCAACATTACTAAAACATGCTAAGCTCACACACAAAATCCTCATTCTGTGCTTTTTTCTCCTAAAAGCCAAACATTACTGTTAAGTTACTGCTTATATTAAGACACATCCTCCTCACTCACCGTTTTCCTCTGCAAACTGCTTAGCTTCTTCATACGTAACATCCCTCTGAGCCTCCAAGTCCGCCTTGTTTCCTATGAGTATGATCACCTGACAATGCAGACATCAGCACACTGTCAGATATGAAACTGCTGAGTTTCTGAGCCTCCAGAAAATCAAAGCTAAAGATGAGATGGCTAGAATACACAGCTGTATTTTAAATTAAGAAACAAAGATTAGCAAAGTATCTTCACTACCAAGGAATGCTTTAAGCATCCAAGAAGATTTTATCTGTTGTTTTCCAGGAATTCTTACATAAGATCTCACAGTATATTCAGATTAGAATTAGTCGCATGAAAACATGAAGGAGCTCTAAGTTTTTCATATGTGTAGACTAAAGGAAGTAGTTCTACTACAGGGAGGTTACATGGTTCACTTACAGTATTGGGGTTGGTCAGGTTTCTAGCATCAGTCAGCCAGCTGCTGAGGTGGTTATAAGTGCTTCTCCTGCAAGACAGTAAATACAATTATCAAATTAAAAATCAATGACGGCTTGTTACAAACTAAATTATTTTTCATTATTAAATCGTTCCCAGTGGTCTTTTAATTGCGATTACGCAGTTTATAGCCAATAAAAAAAAATGTCATTTTTAAAAACATATTTTTACATTTATAATGTTAACTTGGGCACAAGAAACAAACATTGTGTTTCTGCACTTTAAATGAACTCGATTCTGATTGGCTGCTGGGTGTGAATGCACACCTAAAAAAGAAGTTCCAGTCACACAGCCCAAATGTTCCGTATCACTCCACAGGCTTCTTTAAAACAAATTTTACTTCATCTTCTTCAGAAAATCAGAAGTTCACCTCCGTAAGAGGTGAACTTTCTCTCTGAAAGGATGCTTTATTTAACCTATTGTGACGATCAGCATATGTTTCGCTTTCCTTTGCTGCTGCAGTCGAGGTTGGTGCCAGCTCAGTAACACGTTGTTGTGTTACAGAGACAACATGCCGCACCACGTACCAAATAGTCCGCCTTTAGTGAAAAAGTTATATAAATAGAAAAACAACAAGAATAAAGTAATAAAAACTGATTGACTATTTATTTATTTTGCAAGTGGCCAAGGTATAACCAGGATAAAGCCCGACAAAGAATCAATTTTCAGAAATTAAACTTGTAATTAATTTGCATAAATAAAGATTAAAGATTTTCAAATTATTGTGTGCATCAACGCTGATAACTAATTAAAAGTAAGCAAAACAGAGTTAAAACTTGACATTTCTCTTTATTTTAGTGGTATACGTTTTAGATTTGCCTAAGTGGAAACAAATCAAGTCAATTTTCCAGTTAGGCACCATCTGCTACACACAGGAATGCAGCTTGGACAGACGGGGCACACACTGAGCTGGTTTTCTATGAGTTGCCAATGATACCATCTAACGATGTGAGCAGGAAGTTGAAGGTGTTTTTTTACATGACATTTCATAACACGGCCGTACAGCAGTTGGATATCTTTACCAGATGAAGAATGATTTTACCTGGTAATGTCATACACCATAAGTGCTCCTGCAGCTCCACGGTAGTAAGAGCGGGTGACAGCCCGGAAACGCTCCTGTCCAGCTGTGTCCCAAATCTGCAGCTTGATCTTCTGTCCGCTCACCTCAATTATCCTCGTACCAAACTCCACACCAATTGTATGAGGGCAGTCTGCCATGACTATAAGGAAGTAAAGGCATTCAACTGAGTTAAAACAGGTTCTTTGCATTAAAAAAAATCTTATAATACCACTATATAAACAATGATTGTGTTCTTATAATTAATCTGTTGACAATAAATCTGGGAATAAAAAGTTTTTATTTACTATAACTGGCAAATAAAATGTATTACTTATAAGTATTTCTGCACTTTCATGAAACTAACATGTAGCATATCTCTACTGTACCTTGGCACCAGCTGCATCAGTATAACCAGTAATAACTAGTAATCAGTGTTTTCAGCTTTTAAAACCACCAATGTGAGTGACTTTATAACATAAAAGAAAAATTTTGATGTTTCAAGAAGTGAAAATGACAGTCTTTACTAAATCAGTCAGGACTACATGTCTGGATAAGCACAGGATGTCATCATGGACAAGTGAAAGAGACACAGAGCATCTGGCTTGTTAATAGTGGCACTAAACATAATCAAGCTGAATGGCAGTGGAAGCCTGCAGCTGGCTCATACACAGGAGAAGAGACTCTCACTGTTGAGCTCACACTCATCTTCTATGCTGCTGACTTCCGTGTGCGCATTAAGAAATCTAGAGCCATTTAGACACTCCAGTGGAACCTGGCAACGTGGCATGAAGACACGCACTTACAAAGCTGAAAAGAAGAAGAAAATAAATAAATAAATCCAGGGCAGCACTTACATTTCTTTTCTGTGAACTGGTGAAGCAAACATGACTTTCCTACTCCCATGTCCCCTGTGAAAAAAGACGGGGAGAAACTCAGGTCAACTGAGGAAAACAACAAAAAACAATAACATATGCATACCTACATTACATTCTCACCATACAGATAAGACTGCAACCTTTTTGTTTTTTTATTCGTATGTCTTTGTAGTTCAACTTAATTAAGGAGACTGTTCAAAACCGATCCAATATGGGTCCACATTTCTCCTAATCGGGATGCTCACTTACCAATAATGATGTACTTGAAAATGTAGGAGTAGTTATATGGTGCAGTTGCCATTGTGGCTCTGGAAGACAAAAGTCATTCAAACTGTTAGGTAATTTATAACAAATTAACTATTTCGCATTTAAAAAAAAGAAATAAAGAATAAAAAAAACAATTAAATAGGTGCTTTACTCTTACCAATTTCAATATACTCAAAGTAAATAAATGCATTTGAGCACATGGTTGAAAGCCTTAATACAAATTGTAAGAGTAAGTTTTCAAAGACCCACTCCAATGAAAATCACGCTCTTAACATTTCTTGTTTACCGTCTTCATTTTCCTTAACTGAGCTACCATCTGGCTCAAAACGGCATGGCTGGATAGCTCTGATATTGCTCGCCTGTTTTTTGCTTTGCTAATGCTAGCTTGGGCCTGTGAGGTGCTATAAGCTGGTGGAAGACCGTGTGAACAAAGACTGATGGCAAAATAGCACCAACAACCCAGAGGTGAATTTTTAATGAGCTCCTTCAGGGCTGCGGAAAATATGTCTTAAAAAAACAAGTTTTTTTATTTAGACTAAAAACTGCATAATTATGATTAAAAGACCACTGGGAATGATTTTAAAATAGAAAAAATATAGTTTGGGGGGGGGGGGACTTTGAAGAAAGATTTTTTTTTTTTTTTTTATGAATCAAACTCATATTCACAAAAAAGCAAATTATGTTAAAAATGTAGATACTGATGATCAGTTCCGTCTCTTGTTCACCTGGATGCTTGCCACATCCAGCTGTCACTTGACAACCTGTTATGATTCCAAACTAATCATACTATTACTTTAGGTCCAATGTAGGTTGTGAAATATAATCTTCTACCTGCATCGGTGTGTCTGGGATAACAAAAAGGAAACGAAAAAAATGTGTAAATCCTTTCCACTCATGGCTACTCTATGACTTAAAGGGATTCAAATTACTATGCAGATCAGAGGTTTATTTTATACAAGAGTCAGACAAATTCAAGTATTTGTCATTTGCATTTTAAAAATGTTTTTTAATATTTCTTAAAAAACAAAACAATAACAAACTTTTAAACAGTATTCTGTGATAGATTAAATTGTCAAAAGTGACCCATAATATTACAAAAGACATATTACATTCAAATATGATTTTTTTTTTCATTTGACTTCTAAATGCTTTTCTTTTTCAGGGATGACAAAAAATTGGTACAAAATTAATAAAGTATACCTATTGTGCTATTCTAGGCATGTTTAAATTAAAAGTGGGGTCATCTGGAACCCACAAGACAGGAAAGCAATGATTTTTTTTTTCTTCACTGCTGTCCATGGCAGACATCAAATCCTGTCCACCTATCTTCACCTTTGTCATGGGAGGGATCACACATCATTCAATATAAGGGTAGGGTCATCTGGACCCCATAAGATAGCACAAGGGATCCTTGTGACTTTTTTTTAATTAATGATGCTCACATATTTCTAACAGTTTCTTAAAGATGGAATACATGAAAAACTAATTTGATTAAATGGAAATAGGAGATTTAGAAGAAAAAAAAAAACAAAACACATGAATTTTAGAAAGAAATGGGATCAATACAAAAGATTGGCTGTTTAAATGTATTAAATAAAAATAAATCAAAACCATCAAACTGTTCTTGTGTTAAATCTGTTCCCTGAAGCTTAAAATTACTGTGCATCTTTGGAAATGTGCAACAGATGAAGTCTTTGACCATGTCAAACCGACAACCACATAAAATGTCACAGAGAATTGAGATAAATTAATTAGGAGAAAAAGAATCAAAGAAAAAATGGTGATAGCTGATAAAAGCAAATTATACAACAAATAAAGACACAGGAAAAAGGCAACAGATAAGCCTCGTTTCCGCTTATGTACGGTACGATATTTTGAGCGTTTCCATTGTAATGGAATAGTTCTGAACTGTACTTCTTGGGGGCCCGATTGGTCGTAGGCCCATTGAAACATGGAATGGAACAGTTGGGGCGAAGTCACTGCAGTCACCCGATGATCAGCAGAAAGTAATGACAACATTAGAAAGCACCAATATACTGCTCATTTAAGCTAACGTTTTCAAACATTTGTAAGCATTTTAGAGCTGTATTCTTCTTAGTCGCCTGCAATCTTCTTTCAAACAACATTCAATTCCTGTTATACACGATGTTCCAGAAGTGAAGCAAGAAAAAGACGAGCTGCTGGATGACCTCCATTGTTGTTACTTTTCTAGTTGTCGCACCACAATGACACGCTAGCGGTCTGCACCACACATGTGAACAAAAATAGTTCTACTGGTTAAATCAACTCAGCTGGTAAAGTATATATAGCTTGATAACGCTAGAAAACAGGTTTAAAAGATTTCAATCAAAGATGCCACCTAACATCAGTCGCTTTGGAGAAATAAGTCAATACTTTCCTACTTTTTTACTCAATCAGCAACTTTACAAAATTGCCAAAATCGGAACAGGGATTTAGTGTTTACTTCACCTAACAGGTCATAGGAGAAGTCTTGCATCCATCATATGGGTACTCAATCACATGGAGTACTTAACTCACATTTGTCAATTTGAAAAAGAGCTGATCTATCACTGCTACTTAAAACTGCACTTGCGTGTACATTTTAAAAAACAATAACTGTGTTAGTTACTATAGGATAACATCCATATCCTTGAAAATTAGTTGAAAAATAGTTATTCTTTTCCTTTTAATTATTTATTTTTTATATAAAGAGTTTCACTAAAGGTCTCTACAGAACCACTGAGATGTAATAAATGAAAATCCTCAAACAAGCACAACAGTGGGTGCTTTAAACTCCTAACATTTGGCCTTATTGCAGGCTGACTCTCGTCACATGACCCCCATGTGGCCACTCTATGCCTGCTTTGATGGAGAGTTAATTATTAGAGTAGATGCCTACAAAAGGAAAAAAACAAGATGTGAAGTCATTATGAGATTAAAAAAAAAGATAGCAGAAAAAAAGTAAAATGCAACGTGAGTATTTATCTAGAAATAGACAAGTCAGAACCATATGACCTGACTGCTAACTCAGCACTTCTCAATTCTCGCCAACGTACTGAAGCTTTTTCCAGAGAATCTGCCACCACTTCTACTTTTATTACATTTTTGCTATAAATTAGAAAAGCCAGTTTAACATGAAGTGGATATAACTCTTCACTTAGTGTAAAAGAGCAGTATTACCTTAAAATAACTTAAAAAGGTGCGCAATACAACATGTAATAAAATTATGTCAGCACAACCAACCCAAAAGGTAATGATCCTAAAAAAAAATATGTGATTACATTACATTTGTGGGCAAATGTCATTATAAATGATCATTATCATCATTATAAAGAGATTTGTATCTTGACAATAACTACGAAGAGCAATCATTAAACAATAGATCCTTACATTTTACTTATTGACAAAACGTTAAATTAAAGCTAAACAGAAGGGCCAAATGCCAGCTCAAGCAAAACAAACATCTGGTTCTTTATTGTTCCAGGTAAAATTCTCCTACTGTCGCAAACCAGGGAAGACGACAAAGTTTATATTACTACAAATGTTATTATATATATATTTACACTTTATCTTGGATGTGTTGCTTTTTTCCCTTCAAGGATTAAGAAATAAGGAAGCTAACTCTTTACTGCTTTCTAAAAATTAGCTTTGGCCAAATTTGCTCTAAAAAAACGGAATTATTTTATACCACTGCTTACTCGCTTAAACACATCGACGAGAGGCCTTGAAATCAAACAGCTATAAAACGGTGTACTGCGCAAGCTTTACTAGACAAGATTGCGTTTTCTGTGCTCTCTGTCGGTGCCAACAAGCCAACAGCTAGCATGCTAACCGGCAAAAAGACAGCACAGGGTCGGCCTACTACGGTGGATAATAAACATATGACAAATTGGCATCTTCAATCGCCAGAAGAAGAAAAAAAACCTAATCACGGCTTTAAATTTACCAAAATAACTGAATGCGACAGATATTTATTGCTCCGGGTAAGCTATTTTTGAAGCCGAGTTTACGTTAGCATAGCTAGCCACCTGCTAGCTAACAAAGGGCGTTTAATCAAAACAAACGTCGCAAATCACGTCATGTCATGACTGTCATCATGATATACAGTCTACTATATGCCACTTAATGGAATAACAAAAAGCTAACATGATTTTGGACCCCAACCTTATTACAAAAAGCTTCCGAACATCCAAAACGAAAGCTAACTAGAGTCTTAGCAGGCTACTTTATCACTTCTTTAGGGATGTTCACATCCCTAACAACCTTATCTACTTAAAATAAGTATCATCGACAAATCAGTAATATGTTATTTTTTAAAAGATAATAGCTCAAATTGGTGATACCAATCACCGCAATAAGCTACGATTCCTTAGCCCCGTTAGCTTTCCTCTTAGCTGACTTCTGCCAAACAAATAAACAGCTACACAGTTCCTGTTGTTTGCAAATGCTAAGAAGAGTGTCACTAAGTTTATTTAACACATTAAGAGCACACGTATGATTAGGCGTTTCCCTTTGTCTGTTCTTACCAGTAAATAAGTCTTTTAGCTTTGGGTTCTGGTGCTGTTTAGAAGAGGTGTGCAGGTTATCCTGACTCAAGTATGATCTGTCTATTCAAGATGGCTGCTCCAGCGCACAGGGTTTCCTCCTCTCGATACAATGGGCTTCTGGGACAAAGAGCTTCGTATGCGGCGATTTGCAGTTTGTGCACCAATTGAACTGTTTCCTGGAAAACATCTACCTACACAGGTACATTTTTTTAAATTTAAAGTGAGAAAAACAATTAATATTATATTTTGTTAATATTTTTAGCTCCGTATATTTTCCTAGGTTAGTCTATATTCTTTGTTATATCACTTTAGGTGCTTCTGGTAAAATAAAAGGGAAAAAAGAAAAGAAAGAAAAAAATAATAAATAAGCACATAATGTATTAAAACACATTATATGTCTAAAATGAGCAGTTAAAATTAGGGTTAGGCTCTGGCTACCGTGACCCCTGAACACTAAACAGTGCGATGTTTTCCAGAATCCTTGTTTTTCTTGCAAGATATTAAATGTGTGTGCAAACAAATAAAAAATAATTAATGGTAAATCCATTTACATTGCAGTCCTTACATTTCAGCCCACTTTTGTTTTTCCAAATCAAAATAACAACACTATTAGAACATTATACTACTCCATATGGTAGCATGTCTTTGCAAAATTCAAAGTGTTCCCACACATTGCTGTAATGATGGATTGATCATTTTTTGCTGTCATCACATGTCTGGTGTGATGGTACTTACTTGTTTTTACACTATAGTAAAACTAACTTAACGCAGTCCAAATGGTATTTTCCAATGTTGATTCAATTTATTTCATTTTGAAACAATTTTATACTAAAAGTTAATTTGATTCGATCAACAACTTGCCTCAGACAGATTGATCTTGTTGGATCGTAGCAGGAATAGAATTTGATTGATTGATTAATCGATTAATTATTACACATCTAGAATCAATGCATGTTTATGACTATAAAGTTGAATTTTCAGATTTGTCCATTTTTGTTGCAGCCCCTAATTGCTGATTTCACTGTTTACAGGTAGACTGAGTTTTCAGGATCTCTAATATATTTTTGCCTGCTTTTTAAATTCCGTTTTTCCCAGTAAGCAAATCTGAAAAGTGATGAAATAAAAACAACCAAATAATAAATAATTTAGCTAAATCATGAAAACAGCAAAAACAAATAATGTCAAGCTTATCACATACCATAAAAAAGGTGTTACAAACAACTGTCCACCGTTCCTCCAAAACAAACTGAAAAAAAAAATATGTTACCTCATATTTGAATACAATTAAACATTTCTAAATGTCACATTTCTTTTGATTCATCACCAAAGTGGAATATTCTATTATTGTTTAATTTCTTTAAAAATGTTTCATAAAACTTTCTGACACAAAGTTATAACTAAGTAATGGAGTATCTCTGACTTGTGGCAGTCATCACAAAAGGAAGGGATTGCTTTGGTATCTTCAGTTGCTTGTTTGGGCAAGTAGAAGCTTTGCTAGTCTTAAAGTATTCAGTATTGTGAAATCGTTTGAACGGTACGCTGAATCAAACCAAAAATAAAAATAATTCAAAAGGTTGTATATAAAATTGTATCTGTTTCATTATATTGGGGAGTTCTGGCATTTGGAATTTTATTTCTTATATTGATACATCAATACAAATAAATAAATCCTTAATTTAAAAAGTTGACTTTCAATACAGAATATCTGCTTATACACCATAAAGAAACTGTTGTGCTTGATTAGGATTTCAAATGCTGTTTAAAAAACTGTATTAAAAAAATACTTTATTCCTTAATTATAGATAAAAGACAAAATGCTAACATGCTGTAAATAGGACCATTTAAGGGTGCAATTTTTCAGTAAAATATAAAATTAATAAACGTATTAATGTGTACAAAATACATTTTTTTAAAATCTGTTTTAAACATGTTGCTAATCTCCAGTCCAGGCAGGAAGTCAACTTTGCAGACAATAAACAAACAAATAAACACACAACTTGTTGATTAAATAAAGAAAAGTCATTTATTGTAAAGATCATATTTAATTTTTTTAATGTAAAAATAAAAAATAAACAGTGCAGTTTACTTTAGGCATATATTACTTTTCTTTTACACTAATGTACACTATAACGTTTCATACCAGAAAATATGAGATGAAAACATTTTCTTTTAAAAAATATGAAACATTTTAATACAGAAATTCTCAACAATACATGCTTTATTCACTAAACAATATTTCACAAACAGTTTTGCATGCAGTGTTTTTTTTTTCCTGCTTGGCTTGTAAAACACAAAAAACTGAAAAAATATATTTCCTTTTGAAAAGTAAATATGTGGTGATTGATGTGAATGCTTAAAACATTTGTGGCAATTCAAATGGTGAGCAAAATAGAAGGGAGGGGTTTATTTGTAGGACCTTATAAAGCTTTTCTTAGTATATTTATGCTTTGCTTTTTACAAACATTGACTAAACTCAAAGAATGAACTCACACAAATGCTCTATAATCCATCCGTATTGAAGTCATGTTAGTATAAGTGGATGTGCACAATAATGGCTGAAGAATTAGTTTTACTCTGAGACATGTCCACAGTATAATTATCATTGTTTTTTGCTGTGATTGTTCTTGTAAACCAACAATGTGACAAAACCTATTCCAGTAACTCCACACTAAGTAACACGCTCATTCAACCGTTTACACTGGAAACTTTGAGACGAGTCCCCAGATGTCATGTTCATCCGCCTCAGATCACAACCAAACCTGCAGGATCAGGAGGCTTAGCAGTGCGCAAACGTAGTGAAATGCTTTCGGACGCCAGAGAGGGGTGCTGTTACATAGGTCTGAGTCACAGCAGTGGATTCGCACCCCTGGCAGCTCTTGTTGCTGGCAGTGTCGGGATGTAGCACAGCCACTGGTCAGGACGATACCCAGAGCCGCTGAGGGGACAGATGGAGGAGACAGTTAGTCAGGCAGTCAGTCATTCAGATAAGAGTGATGAGCTGGTGTTTGGCTCAGCAGTTAAAAAAACAGCATAACTAAGCACCTATTTCTGCAAGTGGATAATGAGGAAGACATTTGTAGATGTTAGGACCCCACACAGGAGAGAGAAATAAGGTATAGTCAATTATATATACTCTTAAACAAACAACAGAAATATCATTACTGCCTTTCATTCCATGCTGGAGTCAAAACAAAGCATTAAAATCCATATTTGTGTTTCACTACACACACACCATATGAAATAAGTATTTTTTCCATGGTGATATTTTTTGGATAACCTTTTTTTTTGGCACACATAATCCCCTAAAAGCCAAATATAAATCTGGCACCCCTACAAAGCTGGTTGTCGTTCATCCAAATCCAAATTGAACACAGAGTGATCTTGTCCAACACAAAAAACATATTTCATCAGTCTGCTTTTAAAATACTTAATGAAAACACTTTTATTTTTTCAGTTTGGAATGTTAGCTCAGAAATAGGAAAATATACGGCTGAATATTGGTTTCTTAAAGATGCTGCTAACATGTTTTGTAATATATGTTGTTGTTTCCTTTAAATAATGAATTGAAATAATGATTTGAAAGCAGATTATTGGAAAAGATACAATTCAGTTTGTTGTGGTTTAAGGACACTTTTGTATCACCTATACTAGTTCAGTTTCTGTTAAAAAGGGACGAAGAATAATAGATTATTATTATTCTGCTGCAATGTTTTGACTGAATTTTTCTCTTTTTCAAATACGTGCGTGGTAAGAGGTTCCTGTCAGAGTTTGCTGTTTCACTGAACAAATGTGCAAAGGTTCTTGAACACGCGCAGGTCCTTGAGACATCAGTAACATCTGGAGTGCCCACGCTTGCATGGATGCATTCATTTGGCCATCGTCCTCCTGTCGAGGATTTCCACATCCTTCATTCGACCTAACCTCAATCAGTGAATGATTTTTAATTTACTCAGCAAAGCATGCCAAAGTTATGTAACTATCCTCCAGGCAGGGAAAATATTTAATAATGAAATCACTGAGGGAGAAAAAAAAATCATTTGAAAGAAAATCTATACAGCTAGTTAGATGAGGTTTGTCATTGTGACTGTAGTTTAGAAGCTGGATATGATTATGCACACATTTGCTCTTAGGTCACTGGAAAAATAAAAGGTTTACTCACTGCTCTCTGTTTTGATGCAGAAACGGTGTTTGAAGCCTTTATGTGAGTGGGTGCAGGTGATGACCTCTGGGTTGGAGCAGCCCACGTCCACGTACCTCTGGCCCTGAATGACGTTGCAGCCATAGCACTGAAGCCCCTGCACTGCAAGGAAAACACAGAAAAGGATAGAGTGACAAATCTAAAGGTCTAAGTAAAATGTTCTTGCAACTTTTAGGAAGACAGTTTCTTCAAATAGATGTAACGAGGGAATGCATCAGTGTAGAAGCACAGGTGGTGATATTTGTGTGCCAATGCAAAACAATTAACCTAGATTAAGATAGCTGCTTGAGGAGAGAAAGTGTCATCACCTTCCTCCCCTCTTTACTAGAGAATTGAACGTGGAGTCTCATTTTAAAATCTCAGTCACCACTTCTCTAATGACAACAGGCCAACACAGTTAAGCATTTTAAGGAGGATTTAGCATTCTAAAAGAACAAATAATTATCTCTGTAATTCTGACCCCTTCAAAGATGAATGGTGAGTAGATTTACAGTTGGAAGTCCTCCAACACTGATAGCAAAATATAGGAATGGGAATGTGGGAATGCCTTCCATTTTTTGAATCAGACAAGATAAATGGTTGTGTATAATGATGAAACATAGACTTTTCATGTTCCTTTCTCAGACAGAAAGCTGTACTGAAAGGTAGCAACCAGACAAAAATGTGGTGTTCATAAATTCCTAAAATACTTTTTCTTCACTGATGTAACAGAGTGAATCTATAGATGCACTTTTCTGTTCACATTCTTTTGCCGGTGTTCCATTTATTACAGGCTTTTATTGTATTTATTATTTATGGTATCAGTTTTGGCTGTGACATCACAAATTTACTGCATTCACTGTTGGACCTGTGCAACAATTTGCAACTAAACTTGTTTATAAGATGCCTGAAAAAGGTTTCAATTAACAAAATATTTATCTTTTCAGTAAAATAATTGAATGACAAATACTTTCAAGCAATGTTCTTTTAAAATTATTGTCCTAAAGTAATGTTTTGGGAATGAATAAACACAAAAAGAGTAAAACTTATTTTTAAAGTCATAGGATAATCACATTTTGATTCAACTGACTTCCCAGTTTAATCATTCTGTTGAATGTATTGTTTCCTGTATGAGTACCCTGTAATGTGAAAAATAAGAGATAAATGGAAGAAGAGAATAAAACTGTCTTATTGCAGCCACCAGTAAAAAAAAACACATTTTTAAACACAAAATAAAGTAGACCTAACATATAGAAACACTGTACTTGCACTCAGTGGTAGTGGTTTAGAATTTAGAATTTTTTTCTAGGTATTGTTTAAAATGTCTTAATTTCCTTCTCTTAAAAATGATCTGTGATGTTGGTAAAATAACATTTTTCTTTCAGACATTCCTGACTCCTTTGGGTATATTTTACATGTTTTATATTGTAAAAAAAATAAAATGGGGGATTTATTTCCATGTACTTTTACATGGAACTTGTATTTTTTTAAAGTATTTTCTCATTTTACAAGAAACCTAGTTTAGCACAACTTTCTTTTTTTATCAGAAGATTATCCTAAGAAAATCTGGTCTGGAGGAAGAAGTTCCAGAAGAGGATTGAGAGTAAAAACATTAGTTCATTTTTAAATAAGCTCTCTGATTTAATCATATTGCCAGAACTGTTGCATCACTTTGATTATATTTGAGAAAAGAAGTTGTCTGCAATCTGCAATCATAAACTGCTCTTACTAATTCACACTAACAACTTTTTATTATTTTTCTTAAATAAAGTTGTATTTTTTTCTTAGTTAAAAAGAAAATTGTTCTAAAACACCACATGTATTTTTTGTATTTTTTGTAATCATTTTATTACATTGCAGTACTTCTTATTCTCACTTTGTTAAAAAAAGGAAATAAAGGGCAATCATTTTAACTTTTTAGGTACCACCTTATTTAATTTTTGTCACCAAATGTATCTCATGTTCCAAAGCATTCTGTATGTGGAGTCATTTACAAGGTAAGTTATAAATGTTCCCTATTATCTTATGTGTGGCTAAAATCAGGTTAAAGATGGATTACTTGACTTTCCTTTACTTCTACAGGGAACGTTTGCAGTCATATATAAAGATGCATCTATGCTTTACAGTTTTTCTAATTGAATACCCCGTTTGGATGTCTTTGGAGGTAAAATGATGCATATCTTTAATACTATTCACCCCACACTGCGTAATACTTTTACTTTATGCATGTCTGGAGGTGTTGCTGCAGAATTCTGGAGTACAGCCAATGCAGAATGATGTGATGTTGAGTCACAATACAGATGTTGGTAATTCTTCTCTGGTGGTGAATCGGAATGGCTCACTAAAATACACAATTGCTTTTTTAGGCAGCATCTAAAAGTATCTCTTCAGGATTTTGAAAAGACCTTTTGAGATAGGAAATCACTTAAAGACATATAATTATCACGGCACACATTTGTTCATAGCTCACAATTCTTTGTTATTTATCAAGGGGATTCACAGAACTTTACTTTTAGACTGATAGGTATAAAAAGTCAGTGGGATTCTTTAGATTTTCTATTTTGTGCAGAAAGTAATCACTTTTACCCCCCAAAAAATGTTGAAACACTAGAGTAGATGTCAGTGTTTGTGACTGTGTGTTAGTCAAATGCAGTTGCTACTGAGGCAAAAAAAATGACACAATTTCTTAGTATTCTTTCAATAAATGTCAACTTTTATTGTTTAGTTTCATTTGATTCAATGGTAGAAATCTGAACTACGATGCCAACAATTATCGGGTTTATTATAATGTTATGAATTACTTCCTGGAATATTGTTGTCTGATGCATCAAAGTCAATATATGTCCACCTTTCATTTTTTTTCCATGAAAAGTAAAAATCCTCTGGATTACTATGTATGGGCAAATATGCAACATCTTCCAACTTTACATTTATTTGAAACATCAATGACTTTACATGCACTTGTTGACTAAGTAAAAATCTACTTCCCCCTTGCTCAGCTTTTTAAAACACTGTTTAAGTCTATATAATTATAAAATACGGTACCCTTATTTTCTAGAGCTAAGTTATTGTTTGCGGAGTGTACTGCTGGTTTTTTTTAACCCAGTGAAAGGTGCTTTCAAATTTAACCAAGTTGTGATTGTGTAAATTAGTATTTTAAGGCCAGTTTATACTTAACGGCAATCAGCCATCGTATCAATCGTATCCACAATCTAGTTCATACTAATGTTGGCTTGTTTTACTTGCGACTGTCTGAGATAACTTCCATGAAATTCTGAGTGGTGTTTATACGTCTCCAGTGTTTATTTCTAACATGAACGACATCCTGCTCATACACTTGAAACGTCTGACATGGCACAGGAGGAAGTGGTGTGTTCGTGCACTAAACAGAAGCAGGGAATACAAAGGCGAAAAAATTGAAATTAAAAATGAAAATTAAAAAAAGGGTGAATTGCATCCTCTATTTCTGCAAGATATGATATATAAGACATATCTTTCTTCCACTAGATTCAGCTGGTGATCTGAAAGTCAAGGTTTTGCCACCCACATTTCAGCAAGTGGTTAAAGTGACAGCAGAGTGGGTGGTTGAAAGATGCAAGTTCCTGTAAGTGACCTGGCTCTCGAAGAACAAATGTAAAAATAAGATGGTTATCAGTGATTATAGGAGTGGAGGTCGTGCTAACTAGAAATAGAGGAAGACAAACAATTTTTGTAAAGAGTAAAAGTGCTCCAAAAATCCCCTCATCTTCACTTCACCTCTTCTGCTGTGCAATGGTCTCACTTCTCAAATGTTTAACTCTTTTAAAGAAAGTAAGACTAAGCCCAACCAGAACAAATCCACTGGAGCTTAAAGGGATTGTCTGTGAATTCAGTCTGCTCACACACCTGTGCTTGTCCTCTGAAGGCCTCCTCTCATAAGATGGAAGATCAGCTTTGGCTGAAACCAATCCTCCCTCTTTATCTGGGGGACTCAGTGTGAGGGCGGAGAGCGAGCTGGAGCCTCTCGCCGCCTCTGCTCTGTTAAATAGCCCACCAAAATCTCTGATGGAGCTTTCAGGAGGAAACTAATCCTGGGCAAATGCTCTTATAAAAATCACTTTAGAAATCTGCTGGAATCAATGTAAAGCCTCACAGGGACACAGAGCGCATGCCAGCCTATAGGGAATGTGTCATTTTACCCCGTTGATGATAGTAAAAGCTTCCATAAATACTGCAGTCTTTCATCATAAAGAGGTATTTGTTCTGGAAATAGAAAAGCAGTGAAATGGTCATTTACATCTCACAAATAGTCTTTTTCCCCAAACCCCCATTTTGCATGTCATATACACCACCCTTGAAACATTGAAAAGCTGCCTGCTGTGAGCATTTGTCAACATAATGAGGCCACATGAAAGAGGCAGCCATCTCCCATGATACAGTCCAATTTATTATGAGCCTATGCCAGGTCCTCTCCCAGTATGCATTAAAAATGTTGATTAACTCAGAATCTGTTGTGACCTAAATCCAATTTTGCTCATCATTAGAGTCGAGTCCATGCAAGTCATCTCAGAACACAGCCGGCTATAGTCAGAGGACGGCCCTACACTGTATTCAGAAAACAGAATGTCAAAAGGGAAAGTCAAAAGTAAAAAAATATATACTTTTTTAATTATCAAGATATGTCCATATTTTCAAAATCCACATTTATACAAAAATGAAATCAATCAATATATGCCATTGTGGCATGTGTGACTATTCATCGCCACTGTATCCCTACAACCCATATTTTGTTTCTGTTGATCAATAAAAAAACAATGTATGCGGAAAAACAAAGTATGATGTCTTCAGTTAAGATTTAAGGTCATTCGAACGTCAATTTTAGCAACTATAATGATCTTTGTGTGAGTTAAAGGGGCAGCCTACTGATGGAAAAGCTTAAAGCCAAGCTGTGTCAAGTCAATTGTTATAGTCCTGCAGGGAAATTTAGTGTGACCCTTGTCTGTGCATGAGATATTGTTCAGAGAGATATATTTGACCAACCAAGTCAATGATGCACAATTTCCTTCCCTCCTTTTTTATTTTAACCTACTTCTTTTCCACCTTAACTTCTGTATTACAGTATTTCACAAAAGTTGTAATCTGTAATCCTTTTTCATCAATCTTTCCAAGAACGTTTTTTTTATTTCTTGCAAAATCCTTCAGTTTTTCTTCAAGCAAAGATTATGTCTGTGATATCATTAGTGTGCAGAAACACACACACACAAATACACACATTGTGTAG
>NC_050523.1:12575513-12581609 GCF_002922805.2 Oryzias melastigma | reverse complement strand
AAAAAAAAAAAAAAAAAAAAAAATCATGCAACATCCCACTCACCTTTTGCCAAGCAGAGTGTCCAAACCAAGATAAATCCAAACCCGTACACAAACCAGGTATGCAAAGTCATGGATGCAGCACAGGAGTAGAAGTCACAGTGGTCTGTGCTCGAGGAGATCTCCCCCCTCTCACATTTAATATTCCACAACAGCAGACAACGAGAGAAGATTTCAAAAAGAAAAAAAAAACAAGAAAAAAATTAGCAAGTCCACTTGCAAAGCCTGCAAATTCTTTGCCTTCACCTCTGGCTCAGCGAAGCTCACACACTGTTTGAATGAACCGAGAGAGACTCCAGTGAGGGAGGGAGCCGACAGTCAGCAGCCAGTCAGGGAAAGGGGAGGAAGACGACTGAGTGAAGGAACTGAATAAATGAACGTCTTCTTCGGTGGTATCCTCATATCCCGATACAAAACATCAAAAACACAAACAAATTGTGCATTTTTTTTCTTAAAAGGGGAATAAAAATCCTGTCTCCTCTTGACAAAAAACACAAAAATCAGTGTGGCGGTTTTGCAGCAAGTGCAAAAACTTTAATCAGGATTAAATTTTAATTGAAAATCCATTGCTTCTAATAATAACCCAATCACAATGTGTTAAAAGCCCAGGCGCTAAATGGGATGGCACAGCAGAGGTTCAAGCTAGAGAGTATGAAGGACCGTGCATGTGTGTCACAAAGTGGGAGCAATGCCAGGGGACTTTCAAAACACACACTTTCCCAATAAAGCAGGTTATCTGTGCTTGCTGTATCACTACACTCTCGCACAGGAGAGAAAATTCTATCTAATCAAGAATTAAAGACTAAATCCTTTCTTAGAGACTGTAATGCCAGAGGATAAGGCAGGCTTTGTGGTAAGCCCTCATTCCATCCCTACCCAAAGCAACATATGGCCTTGTCTGATAGATGACTGCCAATGACTGCTATCATTTCCATTAAGACATATTTGCAGGGGCATGTGGGGATTTTTTTACATTAAAATTAAAGTATAAAACATGGTACTTGATATGAACAATAATACTCAGTCTGGATCGTACATATATTTCTCAAGTATATTTCCCTCTACCTGACCTCTTCTTCTTTGTTTTATACTTAAATATTGCAGAAGAAGCAGGAAGAGAAAGGCAAAAAGCAACAGTTGTCCCATTTTATGTGCCACAAATTTAAAGGGTGAAGCATTTCATAAGAACTATCCAACTGATGCAGATATTAAAGCCAGAGATGAGAAGGCTTGCAAATGGAAGAATGGACCCATGGCAACACAGATGTCCATTGAGAATAACCTGATTCCCCCATTTTTCTGTGCTTTCATACATAGACAAGAACAGCCGTCCAATTAGATGGCCCATTCAAGCTACAAAACTGCATGGAAACACGCTGAATGACTAATCAAATAGCTGTGCACAAACACATTCAACGTGTCACTTTCTATGTGGAAGTACAGCTGTGTTTTCATTGTCTTTTTACTCTTTTTTGCTTTTATTAATGAATCATTGTTTTTCTAGCTGAGTGAAAGTGCAACTATGTTGTAGAAAAGAAATTCAGGGAATGCATGGTATCTGTGTGAGGCACAGGTCACTCAATGCCAGATTAACCCTTCCAGCTCAGCTCACGGATCTCTTTCAAATAAATAAAAAAAGCTTAAATAAGGTTAACCTTCATACTGAAGCCCCTCCTCTTTATCTTTTGCAGATGAATTAAAAGTATATTTTAGGTGTTTACTTGCATTATTAAAAGGCAATTTCTTTATAGGTATATGACAGAAATAAATCATAACAGGATTTATATGAGAATTCCTGAATTCTTTGCATATGTCTCCAGTCAAAGCTCATACACAAATGATAATGTATGTATATAGTGGACATGTAATACATTGGAAGAACAGTGAGAAATAGAAAATCACAAAATCAACTTTAAATAATTGATGTTAATTTATTTGCATTTCATTGAGGGACGTAAGTATTTGAACCCTCTTGCCATAAAGACCGTTATTAGCAAACGCAGATGTCAGATGTTTGTGTTGTTGGTAAGCAGGTTCCTACACATATCAGGAGGAATTTTGGTCCACTGTTCTTTACAAATGACTTCTAAATCATTAAAATTTGGTGGCCTGTGCTTGGCAACTCTGAATTTGACTGACTGGGCCACTCCGTGATCTTGATATGCTTCTCCCTCAGCCATATTTTGGTTGTCTTAGTTGTATGTTTTGGGTCTTGTACTGAAAGCTCTATTCACTCAATTTCTTTATACACAAATCAACAAAATCAGCGCTTATTTCCTCCACTGTATGCAATTTAGTAAAACTATAGTGTTTAGATTATTTTTTTACTTTGTTGATTCATTTCTCCATCATATAAAATTCCCTTGATCGCAAATTTGCTTTATTTCAGCAAATGACACACTTCTCTCCAGTTTCCCTCTCTAGCTGCTCGTTCACAGATTGTGATTTGTTCTGAGCGGGCATAATGAATGTGTAATGTGGAATTTTCTTTTTGCAACAACACAGCAGAACTGGGCGCTGTGAAGCATGAAAGAATGGCCCTTGTAAGTGTCCCAGTGCTGATGCGCACATGCAGTTTCAGACCTTTTCCCTTTCTCCATCTTACAGGCTTTATTCATTTATACTCAGCTCAGCTGCTGGAGTCTTTAAGTGATAAAAGCATGAAAGAGGGAGTGAGAGAAGGAAGGATGGACTCAGAAAGGGCAGGGTTGGAGTGTGTGGGTCCAGCAGAAATGTAATGAAGAAAGTGAGCCTTCCCCAAGCTGCTCCTGACTTATCTTATAATGCACAATGGCTGCCTTAAATACCCTTGAAGTCCCTGCCAGTGGCTAGTTTGGAGTGACAGTGACAAGAATGAGAGGGGCTACATGGCTTTAAATTCTTGATGAAATTGCAATTAAGAAGTAAGCAGAAGAAGGGCGCCAGAGGCTGTGCAAGCAGAGACCAAAAACAAACAAGAATGAAAGAATCCCTTCATATTTCGGGGAAAAACCCTGTTTTCAAATATTCAAATTAAATTTAGATACATTTAAAGACGGCCAAAAGTCTTAACCACACACCACAGGGAATCTGTGCAGTGTTAATGAGCAGTAACCTGTGTGTTTTTTCCCATGTTACTTAGCAACACAACTGGAGATCCTGTGGGTATTTTTTTCAACACAAATCTGGCAAAGACACAAAAACGACTTAAATTTGAAATGCTCAAACCAGCTAATAAGGGGGACAGCTTTTGTACATTTGTCACAAGTCTCATCATCATCGCCTTAATAATGACACTTGGTGTGGAGATTAACTGTCAGAGCCCCGAGGGGAAACTGCCTTTTAGCGCCCAGAATATGAAGTAATTGGAAGTTTGACTGAATGTATGTGGCTCTGCAGTCAGTTTCACACTGAGGACGAGTGCAAAGCTGGATAGTACTTATACAGCAAGAGGCCATTTGGAGAAACGTAAGCACTTTGAAATTTGGCAAAGAATATAGACTCCTTCATTTTTCACTTAAATACTTTTATATATATTGACATCACGTTGGATGTAATTTAAAAAAGTGCACAACAAAATACTATATTTTAATGTTTTACAACATTATTCATGTTTAAATTAAAATTACAAAGTGAAATTGCATTTTGATGAGTTTAAGTAGAGGGTAGCATAATCATGTTACCATGTAGACATGACTTTGCAGCATCTTATGAGCCTAAGGCATCATTTTGTAGCATGATCCAATCAGTGGCTCCATATTTTGTGCTCGGCTGCATGTGCCCAGGAGCCCCGGGATGAAACCCGGGGCTTTGACTCCATCTGCTGCTGTCACGAGGCGTAGCATTCTCACATGGCTGTGACCTGTATCATTCATCAGGTGATATACAGGATAACATGGTGGCTGTTAGTTTGGAGGTTTAGAACGTTGCAGACATAACGAGTAAAAATTCATTCTTTGGATGTATTAAAATGACATTTCCTCCCATGCAGCCTTTTAAATTAGTTTGAGGAGCCATTATCAGATTTCAGAGATTAATTTGCCCCTTGGATGTACAGCGGTCTGGCATGAAAAATCTCGACAGCATTTGAAGGGTCGCTGCAGGGACTTCTCTGCCTGACATGTTACAGTACATTTGCAATACTAATTGAATGTTTGGGCTATTTTTAAAGGGCTTTTAAACCCAGGGACATCTTTTCGAAGAGCAGCTGATGTATAACTTAATGGACAGAGATATGATTGAAGAAGCGGCTAGCCTCATTTGACTGAGTATATCTTTACAAACCATCAGCGAAATAATCTTTTAATTTGAGCATTCCACTCAATCATCAAATCTTGCAGACAGCATCTGTTAAGCACTTTATGAAAGTCCAACCTGAGACAGCTGTTTCTCTAATGACTTTCACTCTGCATCCAGTAGTGTTTGGTAAACTACACAACATAAGGTGAAAAAGAGAGTCCAGATGACAAGATAATCTGATAGTTTTTGCTAAAAATAGATTTGACCTTAAATTAACAGGCTACAGTTAAAACGGTGAAGATTATGGACATGAAAAACAAATCTAAAATACTTAAAAGGGGATTAGAAAATATTGTTTTTGAACACACTGAGAGGATTTGTGTGTTGTGGGAGTAAATAATTTTATCTTAAACTCACCTGCAGTCACAGCATCAATCAGTCTCTCAAACATACAGTTGTTTAATGTTCATTTAAGCAATAGAAATACAGCAGAATGTGGACAAACTATATTTAGCATGTCCTCCTGACGTCCAGCAATACAAATGTGTCCTTTCTATATGACATTTTTAAACTTGAATATCTCCTAATTACTGCATACTACAAAATTACCCCCTTTTGGTATTTACAGAGGACATTTGGGGCTTTTAAATGATGCCAAACATGAAGGAGTGGCTTCTGGGAATTGTTGTTTTTGGTGGATTTAAATATTTTTTGACTGGAAATTTTTTCCCCTTTCTTCTGTTTTTATCATCTTCCAATATTTTTATTGTGGTTTTATATCCTACAAATCAAGCCTTTGATCAAACTTGAAGAAATTTTAAAAGATATTTGGGGCGTTAAAAAAAATAATTCCTACTGATGTTTTCTTTTTCTGTTTTTTTTCTTTTTAAAGCTGTAGAATTTATTCAGTGAAGCCTCAGAATTAACATGACAAACAACATATTAAAATAATTATTGGGTTTGAAACTGCTGTTAACACACACATTTCATCATATTTGTCGTCTGTGGTTTTACGCAATATAAAAAGGGAAGTATTGTTGGTCAATGACAAGATGAAAAGTATTTTTTTTTAAGAGGTAAACGTTGGGCGGCTGACATCCAAATTGATGGTAAAAGATGAACAGAAAAGTGATGAAAAGTGAAAAACAAATGCCAACTTGTCACAAAGACAACATCATTTCTCAAGAAATTGCTGTTTTTCTATAATTTCTTATACCTACAACACTTCTGCCTATATGTGAGATCACGAAATAGTCCATCTGTTCAAATATTCAACATATATGTCATCCTTTTCTATACGCATGCTGACCAATCTGAGCTTTAGAAGGCTTAAGAGACAAGATTAAAGAGATGAGAGCTACCTTAGGGGTTTCTTACTGCACAATTGAAATCACTTCATCTTTTGGTAAATTTAAGTAAATCAGTAAATAAAAAATGACTACAAAAAAACAATAATAAAACCAATACCTGAACTGAGATATTAATGACAATAATTACTGAAACTGATGATGTTCTTTCAACCTGCTTAGAAATTTCTGAAAAGCAGTTGACAAAAGCTGGAATATTCTCCAATATAACAAGATCAAAGATTGCAAATCAAATTTAAATTAATGAAAAAAAATAATAACAAATTAATTAAAATAAAAGACCTGATGTGCCTACTACCATCTAGTAATAAAATAAAATGACAATGACAAAAAAATAAAATAAAATAACACGAGTGTTAATGTAATATTATTTCCTGAGACAGACGAGATTCATCACTTTGGTTCTGGAGTAATTGAGTTCTGTTTGTTAAAGTGACAAAAGGATTGTAGCGTAGATTGAGAACATCTTGTG
>NC_050523.1:12567666-12575447 GCF_002922805.2 Oryzias melastigma | reverse complement strand
TAGTTAGTGTAGCAAAAGGCATCCTCATCCTTCAAGGTGATGTGGCCACAAACAGTTCAAGCGGCTGCTCCAATGGCTCCTCCACACCAATTTGAGCTGTCAGATTTTTAATGCAGTAATAAAATACTCCTATTATACTGTAGTTTCATTCATTTATTAAGAGTTGGTTCCAGAAAAACAACTAGTTAAATGCTATTTACTCAACAAAATACATCTATATTGAAACCGTCTTTAATGTCACAATGTGACAATGGCTCCTATTAAATATTTTTTATTAGTTTTAAAATCTTTGGACAGTTTCCACAACTAAAAAAGTCGCATTAGAATTAATCTACACCAGAAAAATACATTTTTTTGTTGCACAGCATACTTGAAATGTTTACAGTAAACAAACTTTGAATGTAAGTGGTAATATTGTTTCAAATATGAGTGTTGAAACATGTGTTTAAAGGCATTTAAGAAGTTTTTCTTCAAGCAGACACATGTATTACGTTTGTTTTCACGACTTTTTAAGACCTTCTAGAAACCAGTGTTTCAAAGTGGTTTTGTATTAACTTTAATCTAAATCCTATTTAACATTTGTAGGAGCGGTAGAAATCAATGAAATCGTTTTATTTGCAGAAATTATCTCAAGAAGTTGTGTAACAATTCTATAAGCTGTCTCTTGGGAATAAGCAAGTGTGCAGCTTGATGCCGCTAGGATAGGCTCCAGCAACAATGAGGTTAAAGGCTGGATCATTTTTGTACAGCTCTGTTTAATGATTTGGCTTTTGAAATTATTTTAGTAGAGAACTGTTAAAATAAATGAAGAGTTGTTATGTGTTAGGTTGAAATAATCTCAGTGAATTCTAAAGTGTGAACTCAGAAAACTAAAAAAGAAACGACTTTCATTACCACAGCTTTTTCAAAACATATCCCTATCCTTAGCAGAGCCAAAGTTATTTTAAGCAGGACTAAACAATTAGACAACAAAAGTCGGACAGGAAATAAAAGCTGCAGATGCAAATAAATAAATAAAAGTAAAAAAAAAAATAGACATGCCAGTCTTAAAAGCTAAAAAAAGACATGTTTTTTTTTCAGCTGACAGGCAAAAAAATACCTTTTTAATTGTTTCATCATTCACCAATTTGGTCTGTTTTTCTATCTCAGAGAGAACCACAAGTCTACTGCCACATGTTTAAAAATGAAAGCTATTTTGGAAATTCATGCAATGCAAAGTGTTTTTGAAAGCAAATGGGAAAACCAAACACATTTCCTCAGCTTTTTATGATGTAACATAAAGTAATAACAGAACAGAAACAGAAAATCAAAAAAAAAAATCTAAAGCAACATCTATAAGACATAGCTCAAACCACATTAGAGCAACCTGACTGGCAGGAAGGAGCTGTGCAGGCTGTCCTCAGAGCACACTGACGCCACCAGCTGGTTCATTTGGATAACTTGATTAATCTAGCGTGACCTTCTCATTGCTGTGTGTGACATATCTTAATCCTTCAAGCCTTATCACCTAAATGGCCTGCAATGACAAAAAGCTGACTTGCTGCACATGTTTCTTGCCAATAATTACTGCAGCACTCTCAGTTTCTTTGACCAGTCGGTGCCAGGTTGATTCAGAGAATTTTTTATTAAATTTCTGCTGAGCTGCTGCTGTGAGGAGAATTATTTATTGTAAATCAGCGTTCTGCATTGACAAAAAATACTCTGACTGCTTTTAGACTTTGTAGAAAGGGATGTTAAGGAATAATATATTTTTTGAATTAAAATGATTAAAAGTGAACATTAGCTTTAATAATCAATCTAATAAAAATGGTAGTTATATTTCCGTCAAATAATAAGAGCAGGGATTAGAAGGTTATTTTTGGTTGGCTGTTTTTATGAAACGGCAGCGTACATCCGGTTAAAAAAAAACCCAGAAATATCATTCAACAGAAGATTAGGGGAAACTTCCGAGAAACATCAGTCACTAAAGTACTTACTCTGAACTATTTCAGGCTTTGCCAAAATGAAAACACAAGCAAAGTACTCTGATTTGATCTCGTTTCATTTCCCCTTCAGACCAGATTGTGTAACATTGATTTTAATATAAAGCTGTTCATATGAGCTTTTCTCAAAAGATCAGTTTTGAATACAAAGAGAGCCCTAGTTTGATCCTCAGAGGAATAGTAATGGAAGAAAAGCTCTTGTAGCTGCACTGAATATTGCTATTTCTGTTAGAGCCGTTTTTTTTTATTACCTGTTGTTAAAGTCACGAGTTTACAAAGATTTAATGCTATGTTTTTTGGGAAATAGTTTAGTATAATTCGTTATGTTATTCGTTAACCACAAAGGAGTTTGGCAAATTAAAATCTGCCAACAGGGCAAAGGGACCTTTCTGCTCCTTATTCTATCATCTGATGGTTTAAAATCAGTCAGCTTAACAATGAAGTGAAATTCATTTTTAACAACATAAAGAAGAGCAAAATGTAGAAAATGCTATGATATTGTGTGGTTGACTGTTGTAGAACATTCACTGTAAAATGTTAAATAAATGGAGAAAGAAGAAAAAAAACAATGCCCTATTGGACGCTAGGGGGCAGAGTTGAGTTCCAAGGGCGGTCACATTCGACGCAAGGCAGCAGCAAAGAAGAAATTCCCACGTGTTTACAACATGTCTGCGGGTTGAGTTGCGGTGTATTTAGATGAAGTTTTTTGTGTTTTGCCTTATTATTTCGTAGTGGTAAATCCGAAGTATTACGTTTCCGACACAAGAAAACAATAAAACGAGAGAATGGCTCAGCGAAAGAAGAAACTCACGAAGAAAAAGAGACATCAAGCTAGAGAACCGGAGTCTGAATCTGACGGAGACTTCGAGCTGGCAGCTGAAGTAAAAGACGATGAGTCGGTAAGGACTGACCATTTCTTACTTTTACTCAAAACACAAACGATAATTGTGACATTCAAAAGCCATAATCGAAAAAATTTAAATGTCAGTCTATGTAGCGTATTAGAGTATGATACATGACGGTCGAGGCAGACGTCCGGGGGTATAGCTCAGTGGTAGAGCATTTGACTGCAGATCAAGAGGTCTCCGGTTCAAATCCGGATGCCCCCTGTTTTTGTCCCACCAGTTTTTGTCCAATTCCCCCACTCAAATATAAATGATCGAGCATTTGATTATTTTATTTTATCTGCTTGTTATTGATGACAAACGCTAAATATCAGTCAAAATCGGGGCAAAATTGTTCTTCAATGCCCGCGACAAAAATTGTTTTAAGATTTGTGAATTGTTGTTTTTGATAAAGGGTTGTTGTCGCAAACAACTAAATACGGCTAAAACTGATTTTACACTTAATATATATATATATTACATTTCACCATAAATAATCAAAAGTTGTTGTTATATCTTTAAAAATTGTGTCTCACTCTCATATTTTATTAACATTTTGAGGCTGGACTTTATTCTTATGTTTCACAGCCTGGGAGGAAACTGCTGCGGTTCCCCTCGGCTGCAGACTGCACATCAGATGTGGAGCCTGACACCAGGGGGCTGGTTAGAGCCCAAAACAAGAAGAAGAAGAAATCTGGAGGCTTTCAGTCCATGGGTAGGTTTTTTTTTTAGTTCTTTCTGACGTGCATTAATTTAGTCTGTAAATGATCCTACCAAAATACCCTCTCCTTATGTTCAGGTCTAAGCTATCCTGTGTATAAAGGCGTCATGAAAAAAGGTTACAAAGTTCCTACACCCATTCAAAGAAAGGTAAGGTGCTGTCAGATAAGAATTTGTATGTGTATGATGATGTTGGACATTCATTTGAACTCTATCACCACCTCAGACTGTTCCAGTGATTTTGGATGGGAAGGATGTGGTAGCCATGGCTAGGACAGGCAGTGGGAAAACGGCTGCCTTTCTTGTGCCCATGTTTGAAAGGCTGAAGGCCCCTCAAGCCCAATCAGGAGCCAGAGCTCTCATTCTGTCCCCTACCAGGGAGTTGGCCCTACAGACGATGAAGTTCACCAAAGAGGTGCATCCACTCTGATTGCTATTGGATTATAAGCACCACTCATTGCTGCATAACTGCAACTGTAGATTTTTAAATGTTGTGTTGATGTTGTTTCTCAGTTGGGAAAATTCACTGGCCTCAAGACTGCTTTGATTCTGGGTGGAGACAGGTGGGTTGTTTTTCTCATCATTTACTCTGGATTTATGCTGTTCCGACTCTTTGATGAAGCTCTCTGTCTGCTGTTTTCCAGAATGGAGGATCAGTTTGCTGCTCTTCATGAAAATCCTGACATGTATGTGTTTTACTGAAGTCTAGTTCCTTTTCATCCACATCTCTATTGTAATGAAAATGAAATGTTTCTGTCAGAATCATTGGTACTCCTGGTCGTCTCATGCACGTGGTCAAAGAAATGAACCTGAAGCTGCACAGCGTGGAGTATGTGGTCTTCGATGAAGCCGATCGGTAAGGGGTTGTTTTGTACATGTCACACTTTGATTTCCACATGATTTTGTCTCACAAACTCCTTCTTCCACTCAGGCTGTTTGAAATGGGTTTTGCTGAGCAGCTTCAGGAGATCATTCAGAGGCTCCCAGACACCAGGCAGACCCTCTTGTTCTCTGCTACTCTCCCCAAACTGTTGGTGGAATTTGCTAGAGCTGGTGAGACCAACATGTCTGCAGTATATTTTATTTAACCCCCCCAAGTTCCCATTGAGGATATTGAAATAAACATTTTTCATAGGGTTGACGGAACCTGTTCTGATTCGTTTGGATGTGGATTCTAAGCTTAGTGACCAAATCAAGGTAAAGAAAAGACTTGCGTTACTTTGGCACCAACTACTACTGATTTATTGGGTTTATTCCACAGAAATCTGGTTTCTATCATTAACTTTTTAGAATTAATTGCAATTTCTGAGACTGACGTCAAATATGTCAAAGCAAAATGTGCTTTTAGAAGACTCAGAGCCTCCAAGCTGCTGGAGAGATATTTAAGAATTTTTATTTTGGTTCTGAAGCAGCTAACATTAATATTTAACATACCTATTTTTATTTGAATTTTTTTTTGATAAACTATTAGAATTGCTAGAACTCATCAGACCCATTTCTGAAAGAAATATTCTTCTGTGAATTACTTTTACAACAAAATAATTAGTTTCAACATAAGAAACTCCATCTTTGGGAACACAGGATCCCTTCTTAGAACAGGAATAGAAAACCAAAAGCAAAAAAAGAAAAAAAATAACGAGAGTATAACAACTATAATAGAATAAATGATCTAATGTGGGCAGACAAAGTGTGTTCAAATATTAAATAGCTAATAAATTCCATTTGTAAAAAAGAAAAAATCAACAAAACTTCAAATTGAAATTATTTCAAAGATGGAAAAAAAAAGATTTTCTCAAATAAGTTTAAACATTTTCTATAGTTATTTTTTTTTTATCAATGTATTTTCTTTTAGCAGGACACGGGTAATTTTAAAGTCAAAACTCAAAACGTTTTTTTTTCCTCTTAGCTCTCCTTCTTCCACCTACGTGTGGATGACAAACCGGCGCTGCTGCTGCACCTTTTGAAAAACGTGGCAAAACCCCAGGAGCAGACGGTGGTCTTTGTGGCCACCAAGCATCACGTAGAGTACCTCAGAGAGGTGAGTTTGTAGGTTAAGGGAAATCAGAGTGAAGCTTTGTTGGAAACGATCTGCTCGTTCTCTGCAGTTGCTGTCGTCAGAGGGCATCGAGTGCGCCCACATCTACAGTGCTCTCGATCAAACCGCTAGGAAGATCAATATTGGTAAATTTGTGCACCGGAAAGCCATGGTGCTGCTCGTGACTGATGTCGCCGCTCGCGGTATAGACATACCCATGCTGGACAACGTCATCAACTACAACTTCCCATCCAAGGCGAAGCTCTTCTTGCATCGAGTTGGTTAGTGGTTTCCAATTAAAGTTGTGACCAGGGGGAGAAATACTAGAACTTAAGTGATTTTTTTTTTTTTTGTCGTTAGGTCGTGTGGGACGCGCTGGACGCAGCGGCTCCACCTACAGCCTGATATGTCCTGATGAGATGCCTTTTCTCTATGACCTCCATCTTTTTCTTGGAAGACCTGTGCAGTTTGCCACACTTGATCACACCCAAGGTAAACCTTGTCTTAATAAGTTAAATTCTAAACTTGTACACATAGACATGAATTACTCATACAATCACATTTCTTTTAGAGTGTGATGGCGTGCTTGGCAGAGTGCCGCAGAGCATTCTGGATGATGAAGGTTCCCATTTGATCACAGCTCATGAGAACTCTCTGGACCTGCAGAATCTGCATCGTGTCTCGGAGAACGCATACAAACAGTACCTGAAGTCAAGGCCCAACCCTTCCACAGAGTCCATCAGACGAGTCAAAAACCTGGATCTGTCCTGCATGGCCGTTCATCCACTACTCGGTTCGTTTAAAAAGATGTTTATACCTTTGCACCAGCGTACTGATCATTTTGGCTCCTTTCACACAGATTGTGTTATTTGTATTTATATTTTACTTATATTAAAAGCAGGAAATTATATTGAAAAAGTACTGTTATTCCCCAAATACCAGTGATTCATCTTAAACTCTCAATGATGTAGGGTTCATCTGTGTAACAAATCTAGCGTTATCATGTTTTTTGTTCATGAAACTGTTCTCAAACAAAAACCTACATTTTTGTTCTTAAAAAATAAACTGCATCCACTGCAGTCTTGTGAAAACATTTCTTTTAACCCTTCACAGCTAAAAAAAAATAATCTTCTTAAACTTAATTCCATTAAGTTTTCTTTCTATGCAGCACACATAAATACAAAATTACCTAAGTGAATGGTGACCCTGACCCTGCTGTACTTTCATTACGTTAATGAATCAAAATGTCTTCTTCAAGAGAGATCTATTGTAAATATTGTTAGATATTAAGCTGCAAAGACTCAAAAATTGTTATAAGTGCTAAATACTCACTGATTCTTTGTCAGAAACACATATTCATAGATTTTTCTTTCAGGTTCTGGTCTGGAGAAAATGGAACTCGAGCGTCTTCAAATAGTCGATGCTATCAAAGGCTACAAATCTAAATCAGTGAGAGAACATCCAACATTTTCCACTGATTTCCTAATCCATAATTACATCATTTAAATGATTAATTTATTTTTTCCTTTTCTCACTCAGACTATATTTGAAATCAACTCGAACAGTAAGACACCTGCTAGTGAGGTGATGCGGGCTAAACGCTCCAAAGACGCAGGTTTAGTGGACAAGTTCAGCAAACAGAAAGAGGATCTGGCTGCAGAGAACAGGCCGCTCCAGTTTGTCGCCTCTGTTGATGATGACTCGATGCATGGAACAATCAAGGAGGAAGAAGATCTGAAGGTAAAGTAATTTTTGGTAAATTAAGGCAATTTTTGACGACCTGCGATCTACCCACACAGATCAATGAAATGAGGACCTCTGCCCTAGACAAGGGGTGAAGGCTGTGATGCCTCTTTTGTCCAGCAGATGGCAGTATATCCTGCTTAATTGGTGAAAGAAGTTAAAAAAAGCATAGAAAATCTCTTAAACATTTGATTGATTCTTACATCATTAAAAAATACATTTTAATCTACAAAAAGATGCTCCTTAACAGCTGTTTTTATTTTTAAATTGTTTTTTTGGGGGGGTATTTTGAGTGTTAAACACTTTGTATTGTGCAATCTTATTGTGTATTCACTGAGCTTTGACTCAGATGAAAATATTTGTGACAAAATTGGTTTATTAGGTGAATGAAAAGTAGTATTAGTCACATTTTAGGTG
>NC_050523.1:12543693-12567600 GCF_002922805.2 Oryzias melastigma | reverse complement strand
CTTTAAACCCCAAAACAAATCTTTTTTTTTCACCCTTAGTCTCTTTGTTTTATTTCATTTTGTATTCTTTACTATTTAAATTTAATTCTCTTTGTCACTAAATATGTTATAAGAATTATAATACCACAAACAGTTTCCTTCTCATCCTGTTATATTTTTATTTGAACACATTAAAAGTTTTGACAGAGATTTCTCATGGTTTCCTTTAGGGTGTGTTTTCTGAGGTTTTAGGCGGGAAGAGAAAAGGCCCACAGAAACATGAAGATCAGCTGAAGAGCAAGAGAAGAAAGCAAGCAGGCAAAGATGAAGAGTATTACATCCCCTACCGACCAAAAGACTTCAACTCTGAGAAAGGGTGGGAAACAGCGTTTACTGTTTTATGAAATATGAAACATGAACAGTTTCTTTTAATCAATGATGATGTGTTTTTTTTGCCTCCAGCTTAAGCCTCAGTGGGGAGGGCACTAACTTTGAGCAACAAGCTTCCACTGCTGTTCTGGACCTCATGGGAGACGACAACAACCAGTTAAACCAGCACAAAAAAGTAATGAAATGGTAAGAAATGGTGATCTCACTCTAGCAGTTTTTGTGTTTGATTAAAAAAAAAAGGTATAAGTTGATAATTTGACATCTACTCTGTCATAGGGATCGTAAACGGAAGCGCTTCATAACAGAAACGAGAAAGGAGGACCCCAAGAAGAAAATTAAGACGGAGAACAACAGAGTCATCGTTAACAAGAAGAACAGGAAGAACTTGTATCCTTCCAGAAAATCAATCATTTAGACTTTTGTGCTTTATTTAAATTTTGTACACTTATTTATTTATTTTTAATGAATAAAAACAATCTGAAAACCTTTAGAAATTGACAGATTTGTGCAAAAGTAATCAAAGTACTTGGTAAAGAAGAACAGATTTTCTGATGTGATGTAAACAAAATAAATACCTATTTTTTTAGTGAATTGCTGCTTGGTCATAGCAACTGTTTTGGCTATAATGTTGAATTTGTCACTTAACAAACTGTCAGTTATGAAGAGTGGAAGAAAAAGTACAAAGTGGATGATGCAGATTCTGGATCAGAGGGAGAGACAGGAGGAGGAGGAGGAGGAGGAGGAGCTGGAGGTACTGAACAATCAACTTTTGAAGCACTTCTCAACACTGTAATGGAGTGCATAAATATTATTTTTGCTAATAACAATTTAAATTTTGGTTTGCACTTTTAGGTCGCGGCCGAGGTCGCCGGGGACCGACCCCTCGCAGGTCGTCTGCAGGACCAGGAAGTCGCAAAGTACGCTCTGAGCTAAAATCAAGCGCTCAGATCCTAAAGCAGCGCAAAATCAAAGACAAGCAGAAGTTCCTGCAGAGCGGCGGGATGAAAAAAATCCGCGCTAAGAACAAGAAGTGGGTCGGAGAGGTGAAGAAGGGAGGTTTCGGGCGGGGCGGCCAAAAGAAGGGCAAGCTGAAGAAGAGACTGTGATGACAGTCTTTAGATTAGCTGTGGTGAAGACAGCGTTCTGGTTTGTAAAAGTGCATTTCAGGTTTTTCATTTTGACTTCTTCTTTGGTGTCAGAAACTCAGACAGGATGTTTTTAAGAGCTAACACAGATTGTATGTTCACTTTATTACTATATTGCCAAATAAAACTGTTATTGAGAAATAATCAAGTATCTCATTCCCATTTAAATTAAAGTATTAACTTGGTTTCTTGTGTTTTCTGGTTTCATTAACTCATTTGTTCACTGAAAAAGCTCAAGATGTTAATGGCTGAACTAAACCAGTCTTATCCAGCAGTATCTTTAAAACCAGAGTCCTTCCTGTGTTTAAAAAAAAACCCCTGAAATACAGAATTTTGAAAATCCTAGTGATGTAAAGAAGCATTTACTGTTGATGGAAAAAAGATTTTCCTTGTCATATCTATTGGTGTGGCAGTTCATTTCTATTAACCTGCAGTAATGAAGTCACTCAACCATAACAGGATCTTATCAAGACTCCTTTGAATGATTTTATTCTTTGAGAAAAAACAAATTTTTTTAGTTTCTTTCCACACATTTACATTTACAGAGATACATTTTCTCATCGGCTTGTCACAGATTCATGTTCCTCTCAATTTGTTATTTGGATAAATTATATTGTTATCTAACCTGTTTTTTGTTAGTCAAACTTAAACTGTTGATCAGATTTTCTCACATGTGCCTCTAAAAAATACTTCAGAAAAATCTTCTCAAGCACTACAAGGTGTACAGACCCATCATTCTTCCACCACCATGCTTTAGAGCTGCTCGCCAGATGTTTGTGCTTGTATTGAAACTGTACAAAAGCAATCAAGTTTCACTTCCTAGTAAAATAGCTCCCCTTCTGTAGTCTTTTAAGTTTGATTCAAACAACACTAAAATGGATTATTTCTTCCTCACAGCTCCTTTGAACAAAATAAAATAGATTTAATTTTTTAGATAGATTTTTCTGTCCTCAAATATGTCCTTTTTTAGCACATAGACCAGCAGACTATAAGATGTTATGTCCAGTACTATTTTAAACTTTTTGTTGCAACATCAAACTGTGAAAGTTTGCAGATGTTCACATTTTTCTCATAAAACTGGAAGTGCTTGTGCAAAAAAAATAAAACTAAAAAGAAATTTTGTAAATGTTGGAATTTTCAAAGCTAAAATATAAAAAAAGTTAATTTTATTTACCGGTAATGCACACATTTTTGCATTTAATTAATATTTCTGTTAAAAATAATCCCCAAAACCCGCTTTTGACTGTTTAAATTATCCTTAAAACTATATATTATCTTGAAAAATATACAAAACTTGGTAAAAACGAGGCACAAATATAGAATCACACTGAATTTTTGAGAAGTTGTTCTAAACCTTCAGCGCACTATCACAGAGCGAAGGAGGAAAAGAAGTTAAAGGATACATTTATAAGGATACGTTAATATATTAGAAGGATTTTATGACAAAAGAAAAACATGTTAAGATAATCGAACAAAAGAGATTTGCGGTTTTAGTTGCATAGAAGCTAAAAAAGAGGATCTGTTATTTGCACACTAGTTCTATAAACTTCTAGATACTCACTGGATTCTGTGGAAAACAAATCCTAAATGTGACATAAAGCGTCCAAACACTAAACTGGGGGAAAAAACAGACATGTAACTCATAGTCATGCTGAGTAAATCGTTCAATTCTGAGGAAAAATATATTTTGCCCTCTAATTAAAATACCTGACCCAGTCGGATTGAGTGTATTAGTGCGCAGTTTAAAGAAATTACTACATGATAAACAGGAAATGTGGCTCCAACACAAAATCATTTAGTTGAAACAATGGAAAGGGTTATTCCACCTATTAAACAACTCCAGCAACGTTTAAAGAAAAATGAGCTCATTTCCATGATGCCGACCTATCAGCTGCAACTAACAGGTTCATAATATGGCAACATTTGCAGCTGCTGAGAGACATCAATCTGGCGTGTTTCTACCATAAAACACAGCAGCTGAGTAAACATCCTCCAAGAATGTCTTTTAAGGTTTCTGAAACGATGCTTAGACGTTCAAGCCATTACTGTAGCCGTAAAGACTCACAGCTTCCAGGTGGGTAATAGAAGCAGTTCAAACACAACATTGTAGTTAACATAGACGTTTGAACTGGAATATTTCCAATTTTCCAAAAGTGATTTCCAACAAAAAAAGAGATTTTAGTATGGAACAAAATTCACTTTTTAATATGTTTCCCTTAAAGCTAAATTCAAGGTCTACAAAAACTTACATAAAAGTACATTTAACTTACCAAAAAATGTTATTTCACTCTTTTTTTAGCAAGTGGGATTGGAGCACTAGCAGGTGTCCTGGAACCGTGAAGAAGCCATAAGAGAAGCAGAAACTGCCAAATGAGGAAGGCAAGTCCTGAGAAGTCAGCTTTTTGGCAAGAACCTCCACCCTGCTGGTTATCAGATATCCTGCTGGCATAATACGAAGGCCAAAAAGAGACCATTGAGACCAAGACGAGGAAGCTTCTTAGCATGCATGGAGTGTTTCAGGATTGATTTTGAAGTTCTTTTAATGCTTTATAAGTGTTTTAATGGATCTTTTTAACCCTGAGGTCCTCTGGCGTTGGCCATTTAGTTGTCCCTGAGGTAGAAGCAACAGCTATGGTGAGGCTTTGTTCTGTCATTACGGTCCTCGCTTGTGGAACAGCCTGCTGGAGAGGCCGACAGAGACCGTAGAGGTTTTAAGACGAAGCTCAACAACATGTATTTTTTATGTATTTCATTGTATGTTATGCATTTAATTGTATTTCCATTTGAGGTTTTTACATACATTTGATGTATTTAATATTAACATCTTACTATGATTTTAGATCTTTTGTGCCGGGTTTGCCGGCTCATCTTTGGTTGTTGCTTTTGTTGGGGTGGGTGGAGTTCGATATTGCAGCCTCACAGCTGTGGAGTAGACCCCGTTGCTGTCCCGTGGCACTGTGGTGATGTTCCTGTGGCTGAACTGACTCCTGGTGTGAAGATATCCCCAAAATCTGTTTCCTCACAGCAGAGCTGAGCCTTAAGTTTCTTTTAGAACTTATATTAAGAATTGATTGTCTGTGGGGTCATAGGTCTGTTAACAGGGGGCAGCGGGATGTGGTGTTTTTATTGTAATACTTACGTATTGTTTTGTTTTTAAATGTAAAAGTAAGACGAAGCCTTGTAATGTTAAAAAAGCAAAAAGCCAGGAAAAAACAAGAAATTTGTTGCACTTTCTAAAGTGCAGGATGACAAAATCACGGAAAAGAACAACATAATTATGAGAAAAAAGCCAAAATGTGAAGACAAAAGCATAGAATTGTGGTTAAAAAAATGTCAACATTTTTCAAGAATAAAATCCTAAAATTATGAGAAGAAAAATCACAACTGTTTCATTAAATTAGAACTTTAGTTTGAAAAAAAAAATCCCTGTACATTACAACTTTTTAAGTCATAAAATTATAATTTTGTTCTTGTGAAATGCTAGTTAGACTTAATGATCATGTATTCATAATTGTATTTTCTTTCATGGTGGCCCTAATACTCCATCATAAGAAATTAACAGAAAAAGAGAAAAAATGCAAAAAATGGTCATTTTGATCATATTTCTTGAATTGACACTGCTCCACAATTAACTGTTTTTTAAGTATTTTGGGTTTTTTTTGCCCTTTTTAGTAAAATCTGAGTAAATAATAACAGAAACACTGCAGACGGCCCCATTTTATTGTTCACCTGGGGCAGGGGTGCTGCTAGGGATTTTGGGCCCCATCCTGGGGAACCCCAAACTGCTATGTCTAAAAAAGAAACCCACATACCAACCATTAGGAACAAGGAGTGTGAGAAGGTCAAGAATCACCAGCGAGAATGAAAAAAAATGTGGAAGAACTGCAGTACAGTCAGGACCGTGACCCCCAAACATGGAAAATGGCTCCTTGGTTTCTTGTAGAGGACTCAAACTTGAATTAGACCACTTTACCAGTGTATTATAAAATACACAAGTCAATAAAAGAGGATTGGTTGATATTTATATTGACAAAAAAGCTTGAAATGACTAATAATTAGCTTTTTATATGGTGAAATCAAGCCCAGAGGAGGATTTTTTTACTATTTGTCCCCAAATTGATCGGAAGAACACTTGACTTTTATGCAGCTTTTACCCAACTTAATTCTGTAAAACCTCCCCCCTCTAATTTTATCTACAGGTCTGTTCCTGGTACTCCAGTGTTTCAGATGCTCTCTACTCATCAAGAACAGCAACTTTATCTTTGTTTTGGGTTCCCAGGACCAACACAGCATCCACTTGAGATATGACAAAGAGCTAGCGCATCAAAATACCACTGCTCACATAAATTCAGCAACATTTTTTTTCATCTAATTCACTTTTTTTTACAACAAAATTTTTTGCATTAGTGCTGCTTCTAGCTTTTAAAAGTCATCGTTTGACCTCTTTGGCATTGCTGATTTTCTGAATCAACGGCTCAAATATTGTAAGAATGTTTTGGTGCTCTTGATGCTTAGGATTTTTTTTTCTTTAGTTGTGAGTTTAATTTAATTCTATCAAAGCATTATCAGTTTGCACATGCAGGTTGTTTGTTTCATTCTTTCCCGAGCAGCCATCGCTGCTGTCTGGCTCTCCTCTGGTTTCCCTGTATGTTCCCTCTGATGATAAGATTGCTGCCCTTTTCTCGGGCTATCGCTCACAAGGCAGAGGACCACTTGAGAAATGACAGAGCCAACATGACTGACAGTAGCCGCTCCAGCCCTCTGCTCTTTCATTCTTCCAAGGGGAAATCTGCTGACAGCTTACAGGAATTATGGTGGAATGTGATCAGTGCAACATGTTTTTGTTTGCTGTGTGTTCATTATGTAAAGCTGTAGAAGAGCAGAGCGGGTGGAGCTGAAATGTTGTCAGGTCAAAAGTCGGTTAGATGGGTTTTACTGTCAGATTGTAATTACAGTGTTGTGGGTTTGTTTTGGAAACAGGGAGCTTGTGAGGAACAACCTGCCACGCAGATGCTCACAGGCAACCCTGAAGTTAGCTTGATCACAAGGGAAGGATTGCAGCCGCTGCAAAGAAAGCCAGAGGCTTCATCATTAAAAATAGAAATGCATGTCGTTTTGGTTAGCTGTAAGCCATTCACAGTGAGCCAAAAAGACATGAGCCGACATTTTTTTTCTGTCATTTCCACCTGTCTGGTATGCTTCAGTGGTTCCTGAAAAAGCCGAAGTGACCCACAGCATGCTAAACAAACTACATGTGCACTTCTTGACATGTGCTCGAGTTGCAGGTGACCCTCTGATTATTAATCATTAGTGTGATGTGTTTGGTGCTTGAAATGTCAAGAAAGCAAATTATCAGCACCACATTATTGAGCGTTTTAATGCGCCTCTGTCTTGGTGTAGTATAAAAGAAGTCAGGGGCGATTTTAGGAGAGCTGATATATTACATAAATAGGCAATCTGATTCATGCTCTGGAAGAGAGAGAACAAAAAAAAAGTGTGCACGTTCCACCATTTGTGAGTACAGAGCATTACTGGAGGGCTGTGTCTCTGCTATGATCTGTTGTCGCTGTCAAACTGTAAATCTCAGGGCACCCTTCCAGATAGGAAAGAGGCTTTTCAGCAGAGCCTGTTAGATCAGACGAAGGCTAAAAAGCAATGAAATGCAGCCAGCAGGTAATTATTTAATTCAACAGTTTTTTTCTCTCCATATTTCTGATGTTCGATTGTTTTTTAACTCCTAAAGCTGCACACTGGGCTGTTTCATGTTGATAAAAGTGGAGAGAGCAAACAAAACTTGAATCTAAATGCACACATTTTTGACAAATGATAACTTAGAGAGGAAAGTTAATGTGGACGTTTTGTGAGTTGAATGTTCTGGCGGGATTGCAGCAGCCCTCAGGAATCAGAGGAGGTTATTTTTGGGGATGCTTAGTTCAAAAGCCCTTATAAAGAGGTCTTCTCTGGGAGAGTGGAAAGTGGGTTATCGGTTTCACTGTCACTGCTGAATGGGGGCGCCTCATTTGCATCTAGTCAACACCTTCCAGCACTGATGTGACCCTGGCTCTCCAAAGTGAACCACAGAGCACTTAACTTTCTCTGAAATTCTTTTCACACTGACAAAAATCCTTAATTTTACTTAATTAACCTATTATTGCAAAGATGCAAATTAGAATTCACTCTTTAAACCAATAAAGATATAATCCTAATAAAGATATCACATCAAAATCCAAATCTCAAATTAAATTAAAAAACAGAGCTCTCAGCACATCCTAATGTGTTACAATATCAGGCGAGTTTTTGATGAGTTAACCTGTGGTGGAACAGTAATACCACTTCTTTCCACTCTTTTTTTTCCACATATCTCTCCTTTCCTTGTCTAAGGAATGTTTTCCCAGACTCTCTTTTCACCCTCTGCGAGCTGTCTGTCTCTCTGTGGCTACACACTTCATTTGTCTTCTCAGGATCAGAGAAACTTTGAAAATCAAAATAATCACTGGACACTGCCTCGGTACAAAAACGCTTAAGACAAACCCTGAGCAATACGATGACAGAACTTGTTAAGACAGAGTTCTTCAGAGGACGCCCACTTCAAACAATGGCTTTAAAAGCCAAATCCAGTCATTATTGATCATAAAAACATACTTTTCTTTATTAATGATTTCTTTTGATACCTGAAACCTGAAAAATGTTCAGTTTGTGCAGCATATTTCATATAAACAAAAAGTAATATGGACTTTCAAAGGAAACACAAGCTAATCCATCCTACAAATAATGTTGCTTTTATTAAAATTAGGCTTCATTATTCAACTGCATATTATCAAGAAACATTTTTGCACAAATGAGCTGCTTATTTAACAAAACCTAAAGCTCTTTCACATGCACTTACCCCATGCACCAAAAGATGGCGGTACAGGCTTTTTCAACAGTTTGGCAGGGTTGGCCTCTCATCCAGGTATGGATTTTGCATTTTAGAAACACAAACTGCAAAAGCAAAGTCCTTGTAATGTGCAATATTTTTTAAAAGTGGAAACATGATGTAATTGAATGAGTTGAAGTGAATGTTTTAGTCTTCAGGTGAGTGACTACACGCGTTACATCTGGTGTAGCTTCATTTGGATCTTTTTTTTTAAGGCGCTGTTAAAAATATGATAATGAGGAAATAAATGCAGACAAAATGACATTAAAATTACAGCTTAAGTGGATGTGGAAAGGATGTGGAGTGTTGTAACCATTTCCATAAGGAGAACTAAGAGTTGTGATTGGTTTAAAGACTTTTCTCATCGTTCACTTCCTTTTGTTTCCTGCAGTCTCACTCACAGCAGATCCCGGTTGGCACGCAAGGCCCTAACCTCTGCCTCCGCGAGGCCCAGAGGATTCAGCACTCCTATGTGGATGCGCCTGTTTCTGTTTTCGGTGTGTGGCGGCTGGGACCCCGGATATGTTGTGGAAGTGTGCAGTGGACAGGGGCCAGACAAGACGTGACCTTTTGGAGGAAACTCAGCTAGCCTTATTGGCCAAATAGCTATTAGTCATTGGGCATTTGTCCCGCCCCCAGCGACCCCTCAAAAACAGGATTTTTTTTTTTTTTTAGATTAAAAAAGACATTTAAAGCCTATTAGCAAAGTTACATCAGAATTAGCAGGTCACAAAAAGTTTTTTTCCATTAGCCTGTTACTGCATTTTAAGAGCTGTATTTTAAGCAATTTATCTGCTGGTAAACTACAACATTTGGCCTCAATCTTTGCCTGCAGTTATCGTTTATTGGTCATTTGAACTCCACTGTAATTTCACTGGGGCATTTCCATTACTCTCAATTTATTGCAACTTCACATCAAAGCTGATTTTCCCTCCTCTGCACACTGACCTGGGCTGAACCTGCAGTTTGGACAAATGACCAGCAGGTCAAGAACTCAGTTCCGCTGAGGGGTGGAGGCCAAGGACCTGGGACTGACCCTACACGGATGCCCTTGTGCAGTGGACGGTGGCTTTGATTTTTAACAAATGAAGTCACCTCATTTAGGATTATTCAATTGTGCCACTGAGGTGATGGATGGATAGAGAGAAGAAAAGAAAACATCAAAAATCAAAATGCTCCATTTCAAACTATTTTTACCTTCATTATTTTAGAAATTGAAAGTTTTCATTTTGTCAGTGTGAATGTGACTTAAAGCATGGTATCCCAAAAGGGTTTAGAAGAAGATATGAACATCTTAGTGTTTTCCAAGCCCAAGAAATAAGGCAAAGGGTGCTAATTAACAGGACTGTCAGTGGTTCCTTGAGGTGATGTGAACTTGCTAATAGCCAAAGTGGCTGATGGAGGAAATCATCTGGAACTAGTTCTCCACAAAACGGAGTAATGATGCTAAAAACCTGAGAATTTATCTAAGAAAATAACTTAACTATGTTGGTAGCAATGCTGAAAGGTCCTCTACATAACTGGTACTTATAACTATGTATTTATTTTTAATCATTGTTTATTTTTTGTAAAAAAATGTTTTTTTTTTTGGTTTAAATGAATCACAAATTATATCTGCTGAAATAAAGCAAATATACTTTGAGTTTTAAAACAGGACTAAGCTGATTTTTTTCCGTTATCAGTGGAACTGTGACGTGTCACCGTTCTCTCCGGTGTCTTTGGAGGGTCTGTGTCGCTCATCTCATGCAGGTAATCAACCATTATTCTTTCATGAGGCTGTGAGTGTTCAGGAGAGACTCTGGATCTCCCCCGCTGCTTCTGCCAGCAATACATCCTGCTACACGTTAAGGAACATGACAAGCGCACTCCCCCCCCAGCTCGGTGCACCTGAACACACGCCTCTGTCCCGTGACATGATAGGTCAAATCACATCTCTAGCTGCTGCAAGGCAGCTGAGGACAGAGAGCTTTAGATACTGATTTCTATAAAATCGTCCCTCGAACGTCTTCTAAATCATTAAAGTTCTGTCTACTTTCTGTATGTAATCATTTATCAAGTAATTTAAAGTTATTGCACAAACATGTTTATATCAAATAAAATAATTGACAAGATTGTGAAACTGAGGAATAAAATCTCAACTGACAGCAGTTCAATTTCTTTATTGTCCCGATGAGAGAAAGCCACATTAACACAATTTTAAGCTTATAAACCTGAAATATTTTTATATTTATTAAGTTAGAATGCACTTTCTTTTGTAGATAAGCTAATATCAAATGAAAAGATCAAGTGGAGATTTACTATAAGACCTGAAATAACTGATTCTTTAGCACTGGTAAACAAACAGGATTTTGAAAAAGAAAAATACATAAAATACATAAAAAAAAATTAAATCTACTGCAGTTCTGGAAATCTGTAAAGATTAATTACACTACAAATATTCAGTTATCTTTGCAAAATGTTTACACAGTTGCATCATCTTGCTGTTTTGTTGTAAGCAATGATTCAACTGGAAACTGTGAAATTATTTACTTTTTACTGTTCAAAATGTATTTTGTGAAACCTTTTGTCTGCAGATCTTTCTCTGCAAAAAAACAAAACAAAAAAAAAGTCTGGAGTAAGAGCAAATATAAAATAAATTACTATAGAATCTTAGGATCATTTGCACACTGCATTAAAATTAAACTTTTTTGTACATTTTTCTTGACATTGTAAACAAAATGCATTTATCAAATCACAGAAAGAGATAATATCCATGATCCTGTACTGTAATACAGAGGTTCCAGTCATAAACATCCTGCACTGCACATAACATCAAATCAACCACAAAATGAAAATTTGAATTTTTATCTAATATGCAAAGAAAAAAAAAGTTTCATAGTGATGTGAAAACTTCTCTTCTCACCACACAAATTAATTTTACTTTATCGTCAGATCCCACATGTTGCCACACTGTTTTTTTTATTTTTTATAAAAATGACAATATTGAACTGTTAACATTATATTTTCAAAAAAGCAATACTTTTGAATCAAGAGAAAATGTAATAGTTGCATGTTTAGATCCTCATACTGTTTATACAAAATATTAATTTGATTTTATATCAAGTTAAAAAAACTTGGCTAAATTGGATGAAACTGAGCTGCTTTAAGTTTTTGGAAACCTCAGTTTTATATAAGCTCAGTCAAGTTTTAAAGAGCTTTTTTGACAGCAATTAACACAACAAATAATCATTTCAATTTAATAATTTCAACTATTTTAGCTGTCATCACTGTCTCATACTGAGTGTACAGATTTAATGTGAGTCAACAAACCCAAATTTAGAAGTTAAAACTTGATAGACAGATGGACTGATGAAGGAGGAATACTCTCTTCTGAATGGAAGAGCTGTCATAGCTGACCAACGGGAAGCAAGAACTTTTCTTTTTGTCATCAACAGTTTGTTTGCAGGCAACAAACAGGTTTGGATCAAAATGTGGTAATAACTGAGGAAAATTGGGGTTTGCTATTTTTGTGTGGTGCCTCACAGATACAATTAGCACAATATAATTTAAATAATAATGTAATTAATTTCATTCGCTGTTCTTACTTTGTGTGCAAAAGTAAATTTTTTTCACGGTGCCCATTTTCCTTTGAATTAGCCACGTATGTTGAGTTTTCACTCACAATTGTCCACCAGACATCATTTGCATGCCTGTATTAGTGAGACATGGTAGTATCAATGTGGTTCACTGGTTTAAAAAAAATGACTAAAATGATATCCAGAGCTCAAACATCAAACACAAAGAGGCTGGTTGAGTTATGGCACATTGATCGAGAGCAAGAACAAAGACAGCGATGGTTAACGGGATGGAAATCATGGACGAAGGAGATAGATGAGCCGGGCAGAAGACAAGCAGCCCGGGGTCTGCAGCGAATTCAGTTTGGGGTCTGAGGCTTTGGAGTTTATGTGGGTCAGCATCTGTGGGAAAAGTCGATCCCCTGAGACAAAGAATGGAGAGAAAAAGAGAAAGGGATGCAAGCGGCTGTGCGGGGAACTAAGGGTCTAGATGATAGGTGATATTAACCAGGTGCCCTTCTGGCCCATCTGTCAGTTTCTTTTTTTTTTGCCAAACTATGAGAATCTTTAATATTTTCAAAGCCTGGCCCAGTCAGGTGATGTTTTTAAGTCTGCACGGCTGGTGAGCTTCTCTTTGTTTTTAGTCTGCATCTGTTTTTTCCAAGCCAATACAGTGGTGTATGTGCACATGTCTAGATGGTGATGAATAACCAGACCCTCCTTGGTTATCTTCACTTCCTTTAGAGTTTCAAGTGAGAGCCAGATGTAGCTATTTATCTTAATCTTTCCTCTCGTTCATGTCGTTGGCAGCCATTTCTCTTTTCATTACATTATCAAACATTTGGACATGTTGTCATGAGAAAACAATCAGCATGTGTTGAATATTGTCATCATTGTGGATGTGCACTCTGCTCCCATTTTAAAGTGAAATAAAATACATACAAAAAATAATTTGGCAGTCACGGCAAAAAAATACCCTGATTTAATCTGGCAACAAAAGATTTTTGACCCCAGGCAGTTTCTCTTGTATTCATAAATAATTAATTTTCTTGGGTAATATTAACACTAATGGATTTGTGATGTACTCAAATAAAAAGCTCTTGGAGCAACAACTCCTTGAGTGTTGGATTAGAGGAGATGGGACACCTCACACTCACATGTGTAAATGCCGTGCTGCTTCCTTTCTTCCCCGAGTGACTATACATTACATAATAAAATATTCATCACTATCTCTTTGGGCGGATTTCTTGCTGAGCTTTGTTATTAAAAAAAAAATCAAGGAATATTCATAGTAATTTCTGATGTAAAAAAAAAGTATTTTTTACACTTTTTGTTGAAAAATGGTGCGTCAAGCAAAACCGTTCACAAATAAAGATAAATTAATCTCTGAAGCTTGGAACTGTCTCTGCTTGTGCCTGTTTGCAATTAACAGATTTTACATTGTGTAGTATTCAGTGATGACAGACCATTAGTGATGAAACTAGAAGAATGCCTCAGATATGAAGCCACAAGACTCTGGTGATGCAACCACACTTTATTCAACAAGTAATGGAGGAGTGTCAAAAACAAAGAGAAATGTGACACAAAAACCTACTTTTTCTTGCAGATTTCTGAGAATTTATGTCTTTTTTTAAATTTATTGTTACTTTTTTGGGTTGATGGTTTACTTCAGAATCTGAGATTTGTTGTGTACTCACAGAGCAATCAGCCAAGAAAAAAAATGGTCAAATGCACCGAAACACCCTTGGTTGGCATGCATGTACGTGTTCTCCCAGATGGTAAAATGGTTTCTGAGACTAAATTTTATGTTTTTTTTTCTGATTAAAAAAAAATCCGATTCATTCTTTCAGATTTTATTCTGTTCATTAGGTGGCTCCATGAACACACCTTTGTTACAGTTGAACAGTTGTGTCGCCTGGATATATCGGATGACTTTAGTGTCATGTATAACACTGCAAAATGGGCTCAAACTGTACTTTTCCAGAACTATATACATTTATAAAAAAAACATACATTACATAAGAACCACGTGTGAAAGGTTTCATGCAAAAAGACAGTTCTAAACAACATTGAACGATTTTGTGCGTGACCTTGTTGCATATAAATGAACAAATGAGTTTTGTATTTTTTCAATTAAGCATCCAATGGTCATTAGAATGTATTTAAGCTTGAATGGTTTTTTTCCCTATGCATGAATAAATAAAAACAATGCGTTACAGTCATGTGGATTTTTACAGGCTCTATCTTAAACCTCAAAGGGGGAAACTTTTACCAAGAGGATGCGAGAACTGATCTCAGAGTATTTTATGAAGCAATCACTTATAGACAAACAGCAGGGGGGGATTTGTTCTTAGCAGTTACCAACTATTTTGTGCAAAATCAACCATCCACATTGAAGCCAGCCCTTTTTTTGTGGGGGAATAGGAGGGGGATCAGAGGGTTGGACGCTAGTGAGTGGGAGCCGGAGGAGGGAAGGCTGGGAGAGAATTCTTGTCCAAACATTCTACACGCGGATTTGTATTCATTGCACCCCTGCTGTTATTGATATCATTACGCATGGTGCTCACGCTGCGAGGAGGGGGTTGTGACTGGCAACCGGGAGGTCATGGAGCTGTAGGCCCTAACGAGAAGTGACATTGGCTCCAGGTCGGCCAAGAATCCTCCGGATTTCAATGGGAGCCGCACTTTCCCAGTCAGCGCATTAGATCAAAGATCATTACCTGCTAATCAAAACACATGAATGTAAGGGCTTCCCTTCTTTTCTTCTTCTTTTCTAAGTCACTGCCAACCTGAAGATTTGGATCCACTGTGGGGCTGAAGGAGAGACCGCACCAGCAAGTGGACCACATGGAGACTTGCCAACATCCTCATTAAAGTTGGAGCCACCCTTGTACTTCCTGCCGAATTAACCACTTGTTTAGCATTTACTTGTTGCTAAGCGATTTTGTAAGGAAGTGTTGACAAAAGTGAAAAAACATTATACAACTTTAAAGGTTTTTCCATACTTTTTAGAGTACCTCTTGGGCACCTGTCTTTAGTGTTCCAAACAAGTAGGCACGGACGTTCCAGAGCTGTTCTTTCCTAAAATAGCCAACCGCTCTGGCTTAGATAGCCTTAAATGAACTTAAAAAAGGTCATAGGTCTATAAAGAGGTGACACATTTGTGCTCCTTTCTGTCAAATCACTTATATGAAGTCCTTCCCTGCATCTGCAATAGTTATTTTACATGATCCACTTAAATATAGCAGGGATCAGAGTGGAATCGGGGTAAATGGGTGACAGAAATATGTCGCCTCTAAATGGAGGCCTGGGTTTTGAAATGCTAAACCCCCATTGACCAACATGGGACAGAGCAAGAGCAAAGGAGCACAGAGTGGGAGGGGGGAGAGCAGTGGAGGATATTTTGCTCCTGTACCAAAGGCTCCATGGCCCATTAATCGTTTGTTTGAGTTTCCGCCCCGGCAAGCATGTCATGTCTCCATTAGAGAGGGTTTGCTTCTTCTTTCTGTCTGCCTCTTGGCAGCAGGGGGCTCTCACACATCTCATTTGACCGTGCATTGCTGTCTGGTGCCAGGCAGACTGTCCTGCATTCATGTGCAGATTTGTGTCCATGTATTTTGTGCACACGAGTAAAATTCTCTGTTGTTTGATTTTCTTTCGTCTCATTTTTTCATCTCATTAATATGAACTTCTATGGAAATCAACTTAGAAGGATTCCGACTTCCTAAGTGATCTGATGCACAAACTAAATCCTTCCTAACGACTGTTGTCAGTTACTTAAGCCTCCTGCTTACTGCAATTCATTGATTAGTCTTAATTGGATTACTTTAGTTATTTTTGCCTCATTTTGTTCTTGTGTTTTAAAACATAATGAGAAATAAATGTAGATCTTCCCTTTTGATGCATACCAGATGGGAATACTATTTATTCTGATAGAAGTATTTTCCAGCTAAGCCAGGGAAAGGCATTACTCCTGTAGACCTTATGTTTTATGGCTAATTTTGACTAATAGGGACTTTATATTGTCTTCTGAAGGTTTCTGCTAGAATAATCATCCCAAAACATTCTAAATGTGAGGATAACAATGATCTACAGCTTTTCATTTACTTTTTAAGTTGCCCATTTCCTGAAAACTCTTCTGAGCGATGAGGTAAGTAAAATAAATGAGTCAAGTATAATTCTTACACATGGTATTGATGAAGAAAATTAATTATCTAATTGTCTTTGTAGAGGTATTCCTGGTAAAACACTGAAAAACGACATTCCTGTGTGTCTGCCGGCTTACTTATTGGGATCTTGGGTGTAGGGGCTGACCCACGCTGCCGCAGCCTATCTTGATGTTAGTTTGACCATTGACCTAAGACTATGCTGTAGACATCAGCCTGCTGACCTGTCAAACAGGCCTCTTTATTCCTGTGACCCACGAAGCTTTCCCCTTTAAACTGAAATATGGCCGCCAAGCCTACAGAAGCCAGCCAATTAGGAAGTGGAAAAAAATCAGAATGGCACAATGAGCCGAGACTAATAGAGTCCTCTTCATCTGCCGCCTGCCCGTCTGCCGGCCTGCTCCCCAAATGCCCCCGACGCTCCTGCTGCCAATCCGCTGCTTGGATCTGTGGAGCGCTGAAAAGTGCTACATCCTTTCTTCGTTGCTTTTATGTGCAAGGCTGCGTCTATTCTGGTGTTATCTCAAATGCATTTATCAGAAAAAAAACAGCTTTAGTTTTTGTCGCTCCATGTGACAGATATTGCAGGAGATTAGGCATCGTGACTTACTGGTTTTTGTGTTTCACAGTTCAGAAGTTTGCACACATTCACAATAAAGTGGCTTGTAATAAGTCATTTGAACCCATATCATGAAAAAAACAAACATTTTTAGCTTACCTTATTTTCCAGAATAAGTCGCAGGGGCAAAATAAATGAATAAACGTAATAAAGAACGGGTGATGTTGAGAGATCAGGTTTATTTATTTCGAAGAGCCATATGAAGACATTGATAAACACGTCTCCATGTCTGTGTTCATGAGATCATTCAGTCTTATTTTTGAGGCAATCTTTAACTTCTACTGCAAGAAGCTGCATCCGAATGACGACAATTTCAGCGGTACCTCTGTGTTTCTGTAACTCAGTTTGATTATTTGATGTCCCACATTAGTCCGGTGAAGGAAAACTAGATAGTTATTAGTGGGGCAATAACAAATGTATGTGCCTATTTATGTTTAACAAAATCAAATACAAGTCCATTCTTAGTCTAAAATAAAGAAAAGAAAAGAAAAACGTGACTTATACTCAAATGAACATGGTGCACATAATTAGGGCAAAAACAATGTAACATACTTCATCTTTCTATTACATAAATATGGGAAATAGTGCACAGAAAGCATGAAAAAAACACAACTACACAACATATCTCACTTAAAAAATGGAGTGAACAAAGCCGCAGTAATTCAATTATTGTGTTTTACCGTTTATAACTAATTACCTTTAGATGAATTGTTTTGAATTTGGCATGTATTATAAATTTGGGTATGATTTTATACATTTTATCTTTGAGATTTAGATTTAAAGCTGCATTTTAATTCTGGCTGTTTATTTGTTGCACAGATGCTGCAGTTAGAGAAAATTAGAGGTTTTTTTTTTTAATCTGATGATACCTGTTCAAGCCTGGCAAAACAGACATGAACCTAAAAATAAAATGAAAGTATTGTTTTGAAAAAATGCGACAATGCGAAAGCCAAATGGCCATTTTTTTCTCTTAAAATCCCAATGGGATTCATTACGTATCTATTGGACAAAAACTGTTTTTGATGGTAACAAAGCTAACATTATTATGTTATGAAGCCAGGAGGCTTGGTTTTTCTAACTTTTTTGAGAAAGTAAGACAAATTTGACACTATTAGTGCTTTTTAAAATAAGTTTGTATGAACATGAGCACATAGAGTATTCCAGATTTTCCGTTTTCTCCACCTCACATGGCTAACCCTAACCCAGAGGATTTACAGAAGCAGAAGAAACAACAAACAAAGAGGACAATCGTCTCATTTTAAAAACAGGGACTGTCCTTTCTTGAAGTGTTTTACACAATTAAGTTTCAGAGAGCACTTTGCTTCCTCATCCCAAAGGAGAAAAAGTGCCACTGAAGGCTTGAGAGTGGTCTGGGCTTGAGAAAAACTGGTGACAAAATCAATAACTTACTAGGGTGGAACTATTGGAGACTACAAGCTGCTGTTTCACACCTTGTTTTTCTGAAACCCAGCTAATGCTTCTTCTTGTCTTCACCCTGTGCTGGATTGATATCTGTTGCACTTTAAAGGTGAACATGTTTCTTCCCGTTGACCCGTTCACATTGTCACTTGCAAATATAAACTGTAGTTATGACTTTAGACTGTTGAACTCGTCTTGCTATATATTGGGATTGATATAAAAAATAATAAACTGACTGTTAATAGACACAAAAATAAAATTATTTTAAACTGCCAACTTCTGAAATACCATTTCATTATCACTCTTTTTTCTAAACTGTTTAGCACAGAGATGGGCAAACTTTCTTACTCATGGGCCACAAAGGGTTCTAAAATTTGACAAAATTTGCCAGACCAGAAGCAGATTTGTGGCGTGTTTTGGTGATTCACCTTGTAAAACCAAGAAATAACACGAGATCTGGTCATGTCAAATCCAAAACATGCCTTAATCTTTGTTAAACGTTACTTTGAAATAGAACATTTTGGAGTTTTTATTCCAAAACTGTGTTTTTTGTGCTAATTTTAGTGCTATTTTCACCAATGGGTTGATGTTTATTCCAGTGTGCCAGACCAGTAATAACACTTGTTATTACTTATAAAACCATTTTAATCAGTTATAATAAAAACAGAGACAATAAATATTTTTTTAATGTATCACAATTGAATACACACTAAACATAAATCTTCGTGACTGTATGTAAAATGTCAGATAGGAGTATCAAATTGATGAGAAGCAGGCTCAGGTATTTTTAGCTCGGGATCCACTTCTGACTATTGACCAAGATAATGATGATGGACCCAAGCGAAGATTACCAGAAAACCCTATCAGTCTTCCCTCATTTTTCAGTACACTGTCAGAGAGCAGAGGGCACTTTGTTAAGCACTTGTTAAGTGTTATTCTTTGCATACTTAAACATCAGCTGAGTAATGGCGCACACTACTCTTGAAGATTCCATGTGAGCTTCATCAAAAGTACATGACAATAGTTACTGTTCTAAGTATTGAAGTCTTTTGTAATAATACTTGTAATTTTTTTTGTTATGTATCATTAATCAAATACAGTTCCATAAAGGACATCTTTACTGTTTCAATTTCCACCATCACATACATATTGGGAACCGTTTCTTTGATTAGTATCCTTTTTTTTAATTCTAAAAATCATATGATTGTAGTTAGCTTTTATACTTGGAAACGCAATGTCAGATGACCTAACTTTCTTCTTTTGGCATGTGGGCAGTACTAGTATGACGTTGACTTAGAAGATAGACTGTATGTGCAGTTAACTTGATATTATCTTCTTGTTTTGACTGATTGAACTCCCATAACAGTGAGAAGCATTGCCCAACTCTTTTTAAAACAATACTTAAATTCATTGACATATTTTGACACCAACAAATCTCTGAGTTTCATCAGAAATCTTTTAATTTGAGAAAGTTATTGATTTTGATTAAACAGTTTCAAAAGATTTTAGCCCATTTTTTTTTTTACTTTCAATCAATGTCACTTTACATTAGCAAGTTTTACTTATTTCTTCATTTTTTGGTCTACTAGAAGTTGGTGCCCAAATAACCTGATGAGGTTCTAGATTATATGGATTTACAGGGACCAATGGTTGGACTGGCAACCTCACCTCACCTTTGCCCGACAGTGGCTGGGATAGGCCCCAGCAACCCTGTGACCCTAGAAGAGATTCAGAAAATAGATGGATGATAAGCTCCCATGCCTTATGGCTGTAACACAAGATCCACCATAAAAAGCATACCTTCTTGATAAAAATAGTGAGTTTCAGTATGCACTGGATTGCAATGCTTACACACACACATCACAACAGAGTCAACCTGCACTTGAAACAACAACAATCACCTCAACACACCTGTCAAGGCAAAGTCAACCAAGTGTAATATGGTACCGAAACAGCTGGAAGTGCTATTGCACTATTAGGGAATACTTGCACCATTGTGTGCCACATGCTGCTCACACATAGGACTCCAAAACAGTATGTTCTCACTGTTGTTATCTAATAAAGATGCCTCATTTTTAAACAATGAAACACCAGAATAACTGCCAACATCAACAGTATCTTGCAGTCAACAGCAAGTTGAGGGGTAGCAGGGGGATTCAAGAGGGAAAGTGAGCTCTGAAAGTGTGCGCTGCTTAACCTTGACCTTGGGAATGCATTTTTCTAAATGTGTGTCTGCAACTGCAGCTGTTCTGCTCATCACTTCAGAGAATGTTTACATTCAGGGAGAAGTTTTTATCTTCCTCATGCCTGGGGTCCCTCTGGGTAGGTTTATACAGCACATGCACACACACACACATGCACAAAAAAGATAACATGGATCAGAATGAGAGTCACAGAGTAAGTAAAGAGAGAGAGCTGTCACACAGTCATCCATCTCAGCAACAATCTGACCCAGGCCTCTCAGGCTTTCATTCTAGACCCTACAGGTAAGACAATAATAAAAAGTCTTTTCAAATAAAATTTGACTTTTCAAGCATATTATTTTGATTTTTTTATTTGTTTGTTATAATTTTCCCCCAAAAAGCAAACTTTTCCCAGAATGCCTTCACCTTTATCAAATACATTTTGCATGCATATGTCAATGAGATGCAGTTGATGGGATTTACATGAAATCCCAAAATAGTGTTGAGAATCCAAGACATTAATGAGCACAATCCAAGTACGACAGCAATATGTTGCTTATTTTTCCAATAAACAAACTTAATAAACTAATGTTGCAACAGTTGGAGCCACCATATTCACAAAAAATAGACGAGCAGGGGTTCTAAACTTAACAGGAAGTCCAAAAAATATTCTACACAAACCAGATTATTGAAACTGTGAACATCAGTATTCTTATTTCCAATAATAGAATGGAGGCCTTTGAAGGGATTTGTTGATATAACTCTGTTTTTGGAAGTTTCTGTGGATGCTTTTGTTTTGAAGGGGAGATTCCTGTTGACTGGTTTGGTTCCCACTAAAGTTCATTTTCTTGGACGGTGAGCTTTGTTTGGTAACAGTGAAGCTTAATTGAACTCTAGTGCAAGTGAACTCTGGTCCCCTTGGGAGTGAGGATCTAATTTCACTTGAGGGTGAAGGTGTAGCGAAAAAAAAAAAATCCTCAGGCCAGAGCGCAAAACTGAAGAAGCAGAACTCAAGTAGAACAGATGTAGTGAGAAGGTTAACTCCCTTAAAAATTTGATTATCATTGTATTACCAAATTATGTAGAGTTTTTCTCTTTGTCAAACAAAAGTGAGCATCCAGATTTCTTTCCAGCTGAGGATTTGTTGCTTCTGAGACACCCATGTCTGAAACTGAATCAAACTAAGGTGTGAAATTTATTGTAGATTTCTTAAATTATTTTTTTTAAAGAATCCATAGGATTTTCCTTGTGCAAACACCCACAAGTCCTTTATTTATTTTCACTCTTTAGTACATGGTGGAGGGCTTGTGGATTAGTGCTGTCTATTCAGTCTTACATGTCAAAAACTTTGTGAAGTTCATTTTGAAAATAAGCATAAAAATATATATTAAAACGTGTTTTTTTACTTGTGTTTACGTATTTTAAAACCAGTTTTACCATTGCTGGTGTCTGTCTACTGTCTTATCGGTAAGTTTCAGTATTTATCATCCTTTCAGACTAATCAGTCTTGATAGGGAACTCTGTTAAGATATGGAACTGTGGGGTGTCTTCCATACTGTTATTGTCAGCTGTCGAGTTTTTGGTTGAAATTAACCGCTTTATACATACTGCTCAGACACTTCTCACTGCTGAAAAGAGTATAAAATAAACCTGTATTTAATGCAGTACAGTAAGCATTATTTGTGGCAAAAACTACTAAAGCAAACCATTGATTGATAACGTTAGCGCCAACTTCATGGTCAACATTTGGGAACTTGCTCTTCACAGTTCAGTGATGTATGCAGGTAAGGAGCCAGTTTGTTCTTCAAAGACGAGAAAGAAAAGGACCACCCTCCCTCTATTTCACACAAACACATCCTCACGCATACAATTACAAAAGTGAGAGCCTTTCAAAAGTGTAGATAATAAGCTGTTACAAAAACCAAACAACCTGTCAGTGATTAGATAAAAGGAAACCAGCTGAATCACAGTCACACAGCTCAGTGATGCTTTATTCTCAGATAGTGTCCAAATAATGTTAGAAAAAGCTCTTAATCATCAACCATTTTCTACTTCCAACTTTAAAATAAGTTGACTTTTCCTGCTCATCTCTTGCTTACGTTATGTCCACTATTGTCTTTATTAGACGATTGCTGCAGTTGACGTACCCAGAGCCCTTAAGACTGGAGGTAAAAAGCAGCAAAAAGCAGTAAAAAAGCAGAAACATGAACCTGTATGGATCCAAGAAGACCTACTGGTGCGATATTGAGTGTTTTTCTCCTCGAGGGCATGCCTCTATCAAGGTGATTCATCGCAGAGGGTCGGACAAACTGTGCGGGGCGCGGTGTAGTCCATCTTAGATGATGGTTTTATTGATGGCATCAAGTCACACGTCGGCCTCTGTGGAGGTGCTACGATGGCTGCTTCCTCCGAGCCACAGCACAGACGGACACAAAGAGGGAGAGCCAAGCGGGCGGGGGTGAAGGGGGTGACGGGGGTCCACTGGAACGCAGGCAGGCAACAGTGTCTCCCCAAGAGCAATATGCAGACACCTACATTTAGAGAGATCAATAACTTGCCACAAGCAGCAGAGCATGCCTCGAGAGAGTAGAGTTTATTGATTTCCTGTTAGTGTAAATATAGACCGGCATAATTTCTGATTTTTTTTTGCTTAAGTTGGCTCTGCATGGGTAAGGCATAAGTCACCAGCTATTTTTACCACATATTAATCGAGCTTTAATCATTAAAGCCAATTAAATTAATTACAAACCTTTTATTTGAACATTTTTTGCTTTTCAAGCTTTTATGTTTCAAATTTGCTGTAGCACCAAAATAGAAAAAAATGAGAAAATATGTAACCAGTATTATAATCATCTAAATATGTAACCAGAATTATGATAAATCCTTTCCTTCAGGCTGTGACACGCATGACAAGTCAGCTTACTTTCCCAAAATGTGATGGCCCCATACTGCTGCTCCTAGACATATTGACCTGCTGGGTTGGCACTGTGTCTCCTAAGACACAGAAGGGTCAGGCATGACTGTTGCCTTCCAACCTTTGGGTTCAGTTCCCTTATAGGCATGCTATTGATCCCTCACCAGTTATGAAGCTCCCTGTTGAGTGTTCCTACAGTATGCAGTAGATGACCTACTGTGGTCATGAGGTGTCCCGTTGTTCTCACATAGTATTAATTTAGGTTTTTATGCAAGATGCAAAACGCTGTTATTGCACTGTTCTATTGGCAGCTTTTTATTCACCTTTTACATGTTTTTGTGTATTTATTTTTAAATTCACAATTTTATTGGAAAAGCGAGAGATGTTTACAACATTGGAGTCAACATCTGAATTGGAAAAAAGCTCAAGTCATATTCTTTTTTGTATATATACATATATATATATATATATATGTATTCTTTTTGGTTGGATTTAAGAGTCAATTGTCAACCTTACAGATGAAGCAAAATGTGGCAAAATCACTATTAATATTAAATATAAGCACCACAACCATACACAAAAGAAAGTAAAACAGAAAAGAAAGTTATATAGAACAAAATAA
>NC_050523.1:12541031-12543576 GCF_002922805.2 Oryzias melastigma | reverse complement strand
AATCCCTATTAATATTAAATATAAGCACCACAACCATACACAAAAGAAAGTAAACCAGAAAAGAAAGTTATATAGAACAAAATAACCAGTAAAAGTACCATCAAAATAAGGGAATACTAAGCATTAATAAAGTCCAAAACAGGAAACTTAAAAAAAAGGCGTCCATTCCAGTATTTCCAAATTGGGGACTGGTATCTTTAAGTGCTGATGATTAACATTAATACTAATATTAACATTAATAATGATTCACTTTGCAGATGATAAAAAAAACCTTGACATTCTGACACACCACAGTCAGAAACCATCAGAAGAAAACTTACTCCTAGCAAAAATACCAATGAATAAAGATAGAAGAATGTCGATCCAGCCACACAATTGACCGCTATACAGTATTCTGACTGCTCCCCCCTTCAGAACATAATTAGAAAGCAAACCCCAAAACAGACACTCCCAATAAACACTGATTGAATTAATGAAAAGCTACTGGTTGTCAGGAAGAACTACCTCTGACATCTTTGAATATGGTCAACTAGGTTGCTGGACAGTAATAAAATTGGGGAGCACAGACCAACATTTGTTTCCTGTCAAGTAAAGTAATAATTTGCCTTTAATTTTGAAATTTCTTCAATGCTTATTTTTTTTAATCAGTAATGCACATACCTAAAAAAAAGAACTCCATAAGTTTTTTTTTTTTTTACATATTGTGACTGAAAACACATTCATAGTAAGATTACAAAGACATCTACAATGTGCACTTATAATTTCCCCAGAATAAAAGAGGATTGAGAACCAAACTGTTTTATCAGGTCTAATGATGGAACAACTGAATTCTTTTTCATCTATCTTACTTTGAATTTTTTAATAAGTACGATCTTACATGCCTGGCTGACCAAGGAGAACGATTAATACGTCTTCGTATTTAACATTAAGCTTTTGACAGTTTTTAATGACCCAAAAGTTTGGATTTCATTACGCTTTGATTATTGAAACAAAACTATAAGCCTTCAGAAGGTTTTTCATCAAAAATGCAATGCCATTTCAGAACAACCCTCTTTTATTTCATATGAAAGTAACGCCAAAATAAAACCTTGATTAATGCAGGAAATGATTAAAAAGCGCTTCCACCAAGAAGTTCTCGTACTTGAAAAATCCATGTCTTCTTTTGATTAAACAAGATAGCGTTGAAGGCATGGCATGATAGACCTATTTGTTTTTGGGAACTGGCTTCTGGGATAAGACTATTTGAAAAGTCATCATTCAGACTGTCATGGAAAACCCACTCATCAGTAACTGCTAAATAATTTGGCTCAGATTCACAGAGAATTTCCCTCTAATCTTTCTGTGTCCTCATTTTAATGTTTTTACCCTCCATGCTAAAGTTCTTGGCTCGTAAATAACAGTTTACAAACCAGTAAACCCCCTTCAGTCTGGGAAATCAGTAGGATGGAAGTTTCTTGATGAAGACTTGAGGCATGCAGCATTTGTGACAAAACAAATGTTGATTGTATTGATCCAGTGAAAGAACTTAAATCACATAGTACAGATAAAAATGTTAAAACATGGATTAATAACAAAACTCTCAGGTCCTGTTGTCACACAACAGTTTTGTCTTAAAATGCGGAATGGAAACCTAAAAAATGTTCAAAAATTTAAATGTGACTTGAAAATCTAAGAGCAGAACTGGAAAGGGGGTGGAGTAAAAAATCTGAAGGGACAGAGGATCTTAAAATAAATAATTGAAAATCATAGATTTTAAGGGATGAGCGGACGGAAAACTGATATGTGGTGGGAAAACCAAACAATATGAAAATCTGAACAAAACTATGTCAGTAAAATCAAAGAAAAGCAGAAAAAAACTCTAAACATAACTCCTCACTACTGGGCTTCCCCTGTTTGTGAAGAATTGTAAATAACATGCACTTATCGTCATCAATCACTCCCTTGTCTTCCCTATCAGTGGGATCCATCACCTGAGTACTAGTAATTCCTGGGTCTCCACACTACACTTCCCATCACCCCTTGCTGTCACTCCCAGAAGCCCCACAGCCATGTTCCATCTACAACCACTCCTAGCGGTATTTAGTCAGAGCACAGGACTACTCAGTGCGAAGTCTTATTTGTGCTGCTCTGCCTGTGGCACTGAGCATTCTCATTCTGACCTGATCTTCTGTTTCATCTGACTTTGCTTCGTCTTTGACTGTGATTGTTTGCACCGACCCTTACCTAGACCCTGACCACTCTGGTTGTTCTCTGATGCCCTCATGCGCGTGTTTAACCTCTGCCTGCCTGACCCTGATTTAGCTTGTTTAACTGTGCTTCACTCCTGTTCTCCTGTCTGTGCCAATAAAACATGCGGCACGTTTTTGACACTAACATTGTGCTTTCCTACCTTCCTTGTAGTCCAAACGAAGCGCTTTACAGTCAGTCCCATTCATCCATGAACACACTTTTGGTACCTTACACCAGGGGTCTCAAACTCGCGGCCCGCGGGCCATTTGCGGCCCGCAGGATGATGATTTGCGGCCCCCGTCTTCATATGAAAGAT
>NC_050523.1:12533504-12540200 GCF_002922805.2 Oryzias melastigma | reverse complement strand
TCTTGAGAAAATCCTGATGCGGCCCGGCCTCAACTAGACGCCGCCTGTAGTGGCCCCCGGCTGATTTGAGTTTGAGACCCCTGCCTTACACCAACACCAACCTATAACCACCAGGAGCGATATGGGGTTGAGTGTCTGCCCAAGGACACTTTGATGTATCAAATCAGCTTCGATTAGAGGTTTACCACTCTACCTATATCAAAACACTTGTGTTGGTCACTCATTCTTTAATTTATCTATTTATTTTTAGAATTCGTTTGTTGGTTGACATTACACAAAGATCCAGCCTTTAAATGTGTTGAACAGTCATGCAATATTGCACAATATCGTAGTTTTAACTTTGTTCATTGAACGAATCATGAATTTTTTTGCTCTGTTCTGCGACTCAATGACACTTTCTGGTTCTCACCCTTTCAACACTGCACCATCCCTGTCTGGAGCACGAGGACGCTCTCTGCCCTCCTCATTCTCCTCCCACTCTCTTCCCAGGATCCTGGCCAGGAGTGGTGCTGAAAGACTGAAAGGTGGACGATGGAAGACTCTCTTCTCCCATGTCAGCGCTTTGGCCCCAAACCTTGTCTTGGCTGGCGGCGGAGGCACGAGACGGCAGCCGTGCACAGATGCAAATTTCACATCAAGGTGATGCATGTCTATGTTGATATGCTGGACATCTTTACATGAACCAGAAAATGTGTTATCTGATGAAAGGCTCTTCCAGCTCCAGACTGGCCACCACAGTTATCCCACCACAGGCCTCAGGCCAGGTATAAACACCACCCCTGGGAATGAGTCAGTGAGTGTGTTGGACTTAATTTTATCTGCCAGCAAGAACAATATTAGTATTTTCCTCCTAAGTGGATTGCTCAGATGCTTTGCCGATTGAAACCCACACATGCATGTGCGGTTTTACAAAGATGTAATTTCTTTGTTCCCTCTTCCGTTTGTCTTTTTGAGCTCCGTCTGAGACTTCTGACATAATTTCGCAGCCTGCTGTCTGAAAGCTTTTAAAAGAGGCCTTGCACTCTAATGAAAGACATGAACTTGCAACAGTTTGAGTCTTCAAACAGATGTTTTTGTCTCCGGCACAGAACAGATTTGATCCCCTAAAAACAGTCCCTGTGCAAAACGCTCATTCATCTCCGTTTCAGTACATCTTAATAAAGAACCCCCCCTCCACCACCACCCATCCTCCACCCCTTCTTTCCCTCAACCCCATCATTTTTCTGCTTTTAGGAATGCTCTTGTCCTTTCACTCTTCCCCTTTGTCATGCGGGGCACCCGGCGTGTGATTTGTTTAGGTTTAGGCTTGAAGGTTGACTGAGGCCATGACTCATCATTACTTTGAGATGAGTTGTTTTAGTTTTCTCTCCAAGGAAGTTAAAAAAATGGCGTAAGGTCAATGTGAAAAAGACTTGAATATGAATTCAATGGTGGAACGGGACTCAAGAGCGTTGTGACAAGTTGTTTGCATGTACATTTATCCTACACGTCATCATGCTGTCAAGTAACTGATAAAAACATTTTTTCTTTATAATCCACTGAACTTGGTATGGCAAAGATATGGACTCATAATCCAAATAAAGCAGTCATGTAGTCTCATACGTTACAGAGGCTTTCCTTCATTAGATGTTCATTTGTTTTACCCTCCCGTTTATCACCAGATGTTCCACCGCTGACCATGATAACTGAAGCAGTGGCCAAAGGTTCCAGCTCCTTTCTTTGAAAAGCTGACCCGTTCTTTAAATGTTTAAAGAGCACGTTGCATCATCGGTTCTCGCCCACACATGCATGTTTGGGTGAATCTGGGGGGACTTATGGAGGGGGTGGGTGTTGTGATACATCATGTGTTTAAGCAGTAGAGGGGAGGCCTGGGTTGTACGGGGTTAATGACTGGCCCTTTCTGTGGGCTGTACCGGCTCTCGGAGAGAGGATAAGGCTGGCGGTGTTGGGGCATCTAGAGCACAGGGGTCACATCACTCACATCAAAGGAGGCAGGGAGTCTGGGTCACCGTGTTTGGCCATGGGGTGGTGGAGAGAGCTAAGGGTAGTTGGAGGGCAGGATCAGGAATCGCAGAGAGATGGGAAGAGACGTGGATGGGAAAAACAAAGAAACTCTGAGAGAAAAGTGATGGGAAGGTTTGTAGTTTTCAAATATTTGAAATGTGCTTTCACTTCCTGCTAAACCCTAAAAAAAGGCTTTTTATTTCATGCACATTTTGATGTCACCCACAAAATATTTGTGTAATAAAAAAGGTGAAAACTTAAAGTTTTGAAATATATTAGATTAATACTGAATCTGCTGAACAGTAGAAATTAAACATATTTATTCTCTTAACTGAGCAAACACTACATTTCATATCTTATAAAATAATCAAAAACTGCCCTTATGCTCCTGTTTTTAGCACATCAGTCACCTCACTTTTGCCTGTATCTACTAAAACTGTTCAAACTAAGTATCACTAAAGTGAGCAGTTGGATTATGAATACATAAATTGATTTGCTCTCTGTTGAAATTGGCAGGAGTTTTAACAGTGTGACCTTCAACTTAAAACCAAAAACTTACCACCAAACTTCATATTGTCCCCCAAAATTCTAACACTTCCTATATCTAAGACTTTCCTTATGTTGTATTTACTAGATCTGAGTTTTTTAACATCATATTTGATGCAGAAAACTGTATTCTCAATGTCATTGCAGGGCCTTCAGATAGTCCGTCCATCTATTGTCTGCAGCTTAAAAGACTATTTTAAAGAAAAGTGAGAAGTTGCAGCACACATCCCAACATAAACTACACCAGCCTTGCTTTAGCACATTTGGATTTGCTGGCAAAGTCTCCTTATAGGGATACTCAACACACACATCTGTGTCAGAGATTTATTGTGGGTGGTAGCTCTTTTAGAGCATGAGATAGGAGGACTGTCTAGACTGGAGACAGTTAATCCCTTGGATTATCTACTGGATAAAGGGACGGCAGAAACAATGAACAGTAATTAGAGCAGTTTCATTTATTTGTTGTTTACTCACGATGGCATGCTAAGTCAACAGATATAAGTTAACGAAAACAAGCTAAGAGAAAACATGTCTAAAACTTTACCATGGCAATGGGAAGCCACATTCTGCACATATCACAAAGCATGACCTTGCGCTGAAAGGGGCCCGGTTGAAAAACTAGCCTGTCCGCTGGTCAAATCTTCAATAATTAGTCTCCTCATTCCCCAAAATTCTTTTCGCAAGAGGATACATTCCTTTGTCCTAACTCTACTAAGCACATGGTAGCCATTTAAAGTCAAGTATTAAACATTTAGAGCTGAAACCTCATTTAAAACATACCATAAAATATGTTTTTGTACTTATGTTCATTAATAGATATGTTGGGACTCTTTTTATTTTACTTTCACTACTATCTAAACTGGTTGAAATCTTTTTAACATTTTATGAATTTCTTCATACATTAAATGACATATAGGTATGACACCATGAAGATGTTTACTACTGGCAGGAAGAGAAGTTACTGTCATATTTCTGAATTCTATGAAACGTTAAAACACATTTTAAGTAAAACTTACATTTTAGATTTTATGCCTCATGTTTAAATCTCCAAGACGTATTCTCCATACATCCCTTCTGTTTCTGCAGTGTCACTGGGATCTGCCACAGACAGCTCCAATCATGACCGAGCCAGAGGCTTAGTACAGCTTGGATGGAGCCAGTCTATCAGAGAGCCACAAATAGACAGATAACTGTTCATGTTCACACATCCAAAGAGCAAATGACATTAATGTTTCATGACCAAACAAAGTTATTTATGATTAAAACTGTTTCGCCATTTTGAAAGGAATTGTTGTTAAAGCTTTTTTGTATAAAAACTGTCCTTAGTAACTGGATTTTACCTACTTTATCATACAATTCTAAAATAAGCGTGTTATGCACAGTGACAGACTTTGCAGTCTAGGGGCCCCATGAGCCTTATATGCTTTAACTGTATAGATAATGTCTTTTTTTAATCCATACCCAAGGTAAATGTTTGTAAGGTATGTGATTTATTTAATTTGTCAGGTTTTACTAAAGAAGGCAAAATTTAAAAACTTTTTCTCAAAAAGACAATTTTCTGCCCCACCTTTTACCTTCTGTCTGCTTTTCTGTCTCCTCATTCTTGATTTTCTTTATCTTCTTTTTGAGATTCTATTCATTTATTTACAGTTTTGTCTTTCCAGCACTTTTTAAAGCGTAGCATCAATTTGTTTTGCTTTTCCTTTTTTCACAGCTGGCTGATTACCATTTTTTTCTATTCATATAAAATGAAATTGAATTCAATTTGATTTCATACTTTCCCATATACTTTGTTGAAACAAAGAATAGCAGCAAAAATGTGTGCAACAAAGAACCATTTTAAATCGGGGTGTCATGAATAATTGACTTAACTGATTAATTTACTTCTATATGATCCAACAAGATTGATTTATCTGAGGCAAGTTGTTAATCAAATCGACATATACTGGAAAACTTCACCTGCACTGTTCAGAACTCAGGTATTAAACTCTGAGTCACACTGGTTGAATTTTGGCTAAAGATGTCCAGGATGAACATCAGATCAGTGGATCATATCATTCAAAATAAACCAAGATCGACCATGAATCGTATCGGCAACCACAAATTATGGCATGAATTGAGCTGTTCTTAAGATTAATTGCTACACCTCTAGTTTTAAGCAATTTGTTTTTGCATTGTAACCTGAACTCGCCTATCACTTTTTTATTTCCTGCTGCTAAATTTAGAAAAATCTACGTTTACCCCCAAAAATCTGTCAGTCTGATTCATAAAACTTTTAAATTAATCAAATAAAAACAGTATTCTGAATGTAGCTGGGGTAAATATTGAAACTTTTGGAGCATTCCCAGAGAAAAAATAAGATAATTCTACTGCTAAAAGTGTAAAGTACACATATTTAAATACATCAGTGCAGTTAAGTACAATGAGACACGTTTTCATTTGCTCAAAATTCTCAAGAAACAACAACAATGATGCAACAACGTAAAATGTTTTACATTTATTGCAGATATTCTGTTATGTACATGTTTATTTACAGTTGTGTCTGTTTCATTTTGACAGCTGTATAGGAATCTGTTGTTTTCTGTATAAGTATGCTTAGAAAATCCTATACAAAGAATAAAAAGCAGGATAAAAAAAGAAAAAAAAAAAACAATCTATCTTTGATATATAAAAGAACAGGCTGATTTACATAATTAAAAAATAAATACTATTAACAAATACCATTCTATAAACTACGAGCACCTAAAGGTTTGTGCATGTGAAACACTTCTCTGGCGTGCATCTATCTGCATATGGTAGAAATATTTGATCTTTTTTATGAGTATTAAATAAATGTTATTTCCTCTTCAGATTTGCCCTCGTATGCGGTGAGATCTTTCTACATGAAATAATTGATGGATTGAAGTGCAATTTTGAAAAATAAGCTAAAAACATTTCAAAGCATTTGCAAGTTAGAACTTGACAGACATTTTCTGCTCGTGCTAAAATGAGGAATGGTGCTTCAGGTGCACAAAGTAATTTGTCAAATTAAGAGACAGCAGTCAAAGTATCGCATTTCCAGTTTGAGTTTGAAATATAAACAGTTACCTAATGCAAAAAAGAGGTAACATTACTTGGTAATATTCAAAAAAGAGAAATTCCATGATTTTGCAAGACATTTCAAGAGCTTGGGTTGCTTTAGTTTCCATTCATGTCATGCTAGACTTTTACATTTCACACTTAAATTTGGCTTGAGCACAAAAATAGGCCTCATTTCATTTTTTTGAGTAAATTATTACATCTGTTAAGACTGAAGGTTAAAAATTCATATCTTTAGCGACAATTCAAAGGCAACATTTCTAATACCAAATAGACAAAGAAAGGTAAATATCTGCATTTCAGATCTAAAGTCTGTCATCAGAAAATTTCCATTTTCATTCAAATGTCTTTAGGTAATTTCTGTAATGAGGGCAAAAAAGGGGAGGACTTGTAAACAGTCTACTTGACACAAAACTGATTATTATCCACACAATGGTCACTGATTGTTTTTTACTTGACATCAGAAATGAGGTCTTGTTCCAACATACATTTAATACGTATTTACAAAAAGACTTCAAAAGCATTTTAAATTTGATGATGGATTTTCGCTTGTCTTTTAAATCAGAAATAATGAATTTTATCAATGTCATGATTTATTTTGCCTAATAAAAACACAAGCAGTATTTTGGCAACGAAAAATGCTTAAAATTACAATTGGCATGTATACACAATAAGATCTAGCCACATAGTCAGATTTTCAAGTGGGGTTTTGTGGGTAACCTGGAAGAAGTAAACTTCAAAGTAACACAAAACAATTAATTTAAGCAGCTGCTTGAATTTGAGGTCAATATCAGCTAACTATGGTTTAGCTTAAACATTCAGTTCTTGCCCAGCAATTCACTTCCAGCACTTGATCGCATTAGAAGAAAACCAAATTTAACTATGTCAGGGTTCCAGGAAGAAATCTGTGGCTAATTTAAAACAGAATGCATGCAGCAGTAGATTTGTAAATAAAAAGTTAGGCCAAAGATTTGCTAATAAAAGCTATATTTATTTCCTAAATGTGCCGAGTCAACACTAGCCTCACACGTCAGCACAGAAACTCTTTTGATGAAGGGAAAGTGTTTT
>NC_050523.1:12527042-12533303 GCF_002922805.2 Oryzias melastigma | reverse complement strand
AACCACAAAAAAAGCACGTCTGCTTCTTCTTTTAGCCTTTCTTTCTTAACTTCTACTACTTTTTCATAAGGCAAATAAACGGCAAAACATAAAGAGAAAATGAGACCTAGGACTTGTTATGTGACAGAAGACAAACGCACTCCTTTCCACAAATTCCAGACTTGAATATGAAGCAAAGGTTTTGAACTTAATGAAAAAGCTAAAAATGTGTTCACTGCTCACGACATCTCTCCGCCCAGACATGGAAGAAAACACAACAACACGGAGAATCCCAGCCAAGCATCTGAATCAGTCTCTTTCTGATCCTCTTCATTCAACTTCATGTTGCTCTCTGTTTGGTGGAGATGCTCTTTAATGGATGAGGTGCCTCCTCTTCAAGTCAATCTATGAATAACCATTGTTATAAATGAACACTTGTTGTATTAAGGTTATTGGCAAAGTGTCCTTAAAACCATAAATATGAATATAAATGCACCTATACCCATCTTATTTTGGTCCTTTTTGTGTTTTCCTTATTTACATTTTCCAGAGGTGACATAAAAAAAAACATATTTAACTGTTCTCACTCCACTCTGGCATGATGCTGACACTGTGTACAGAGTGGTACTGATGTGGTGATAGTGTGCGTGATATGCCGTGTGTGTAAAGGTACTCGTTTCCTTGCAGGCCAGCTGTCGGCGACTGGATCCCAGTCACAGGACTACACTGGCGGCCGAGAGTCTGGTGGGTCATGGAGCCCTGGTACATAGCTGCATGGTGCCCATCGGCGAGCTGCGGGGAGGTGTGGCCTCCCACCCCTCCTAGTCTGGAAACCAGAGACCCTGAGGTGAAATGAGCGGAGAAGTGCTGGTATGGCAGCCTCTCCATCGGCTGCATGGTTGTGACGGAACAACTGCCGTAAGGAGACACGCTGGCCCAAGTGTTGCAGCTGATGTCCTCCAAACTGGGAACGGGTTCAGAGCCTTGTGAGGCGCTGGCATACATACAGGCCTGACGCTGGCTGGATTCACTGCGGTAGGGCCCGCTGGCAAGACTGAGGCTTTGGGTGTAGCCAACAGGCCTGTAGTAATGGTCATCCTCGCTGGAAGAACTCTCCAAATAGGCTTTCTTATAGCTGTGCTCACCTGAGTGACAGTCATCCTCCACTGCAGGAAGAGTTACACAAGTCAGCAACACAATTTGAGTGCAATGTGTCAGTTATAAATGTGTAAAATCTGGATTGTATGATTTTTAAAGTGATTTATTTGTATGCTACTGCTGCAAATATGTATTTGAACACTTGAGAAAATCAATGTAATTGTTTGGTACAGTAGTCTCTGTTTGCGATTACACAGGTCCAAAGTTTCATGTAGTTTTTCACCAGGTTTTTAATAATTGCTCCAACAGTGGATCTTCTTTCATGAAACTGCTTGGCAATCGAGACCTTTACAGCCTTGTGGAGGTCTACAATTTTGTCTCTGGTGTCCTTGGACAGCTCTTTGGTCTTGACCATGTTAGTAATGGGAGTCTTACTGATTGTATGGGGTAGACAGGTGTCTTTATGCAGCAAACGACCTCAAACAGGTGCTTCCAATTTAGGCTAATAAGTATAGTAGATGTGATACGTATTTGCAGGAATAGCAAACATATAAAATAAAAATCATACACATTTCTTTTGTTTAGATTTTGTTTCTCTCATGAACATTTCACCTCCTTCATGATTTCTAAGTGGAGAACTTGCAAAATTTCACTACAAAAAAACAAAAACTCAAGAGGCTGCTTTGCACCACACTTCTTATCTGTAATTTAAAATAATATAGTTAAAAGCGTATTAATTTATTATTTAAGCTGGTCTGATCTTTTGCATATTCATTCTTAAGCCAAAACAATAAGTTTGTAGCTCCAGTGGTTTGTAGGACTTAACTCAGAGCTCAAAGATATAAAGTATTTGAATTAAAACAGTCTGTCTCATTATCTAGGAGCCACATGCGCGCTTTAATCATTTAAAACACTTAAAAAAACAGTTTTATCTCAGTGAGCTGTATAATCTTACCCAATTTTAAGTAAAAATATTTTCCTTGATTGACATGACGAAAGTAAATTTTGTGTTTTGTCCTTCAAAGAACTCAGATTTTTTTTTTAATTTTTAATGAAACAACTAATTATAAACCTGTGGCACATACCTCTGATGTTTTTCAAAGTCGTCTATCTGAATTTCTAAATATTCATTGTTTTTTTATTATAAATGAAAGGTAAAACCTCACTGTTGTTCATTTTTAAGTTTTGTATTCATACGATCAACAACCTTGACTGACATCAGTTTGTATATTTTGCTGTCTACAGTATATATAACAGAAAAGTGCCTGCAATTCTCATATTTCATATAATTTAGAAGACTTAAAAGCATAAAAAAAACATAAAAAATCTGGATGTTACCCAAAAAGATATTAGTATCATTTAATTTGAATACTAATTCTGCAAAGTATTGAAGTGTTGCAACACTTTAAAGTTGTTTCTGCAATGCTTTTAAATTAACCAATCAAACCTCATGCATCTTTTGGACCATGAGCAGTCAATTTTTTCACCTAAATATCCTATTTCGTCAGCTTTAATGGCTGTAGAGGAGCTTACCTTTTCTTTTGATGCAGTGGTACTCTTGACTGTGTTCATGTGGCAGAGGGTAGGAGCCCGACTGAGGCAGCATGTCCTGTGAGGTGCTGGTGACCCCGTTCTCACAGTGGGAGTACTGGGAGCTCAGGGTGCTGGGCGTGGCCATGCCCTGGATGTCTCCACTGAACGGACTCTGGCTGGAGCCGACCCTCTGTCTCACAGTGCTGCGAGGTACCACCGGGTACTCCTTGGTGCTGTGTGCAAACACATCAACACAGTTAAATAGCAATAAAAAAAACTACGAAAATAAGAATGGTGCTCTTTTCTGTTCATTCATTGGTTTTAAGAGAAGTTCAGAAAGTGACTTGAGTTAGCAACAAGCTCTTAGAAGTTGTATCCAGAAGCAGGCATGCTTACTGAACCATGAAAGACTGGAAAAAGTGGTGTAAAAAGGATAGTGTGGTTTGGACTCCACCCTATTTTTTTTGTAATTGTTAGTTCTCAAATCTGAAGAGCATTTTAGTCAGGTCATTGCATTGTTTTCTGGCACACCCCGACTTAAAGCATCTGAATCTTGTAAAACTGAAAATGTAGTAAAACCTTAAAAGTGTTCTGGGATTTTTCACTGCAGCATAAATCACAACATTTAGACAAAAAAAATACGTTCAGAAAAAAAATGTATTCTGCGGCAGAGATGAAAGATTATAGTCAGGATTTAGAATTTTTATAGAGAGAAAGAGCTTGATCTGATCTGGGATTTTTTATTTGGAAACCCGGAGTGTCGGGGGGTAAGGGGGCTTTTCAAATCCAGATTTTCTGCTTTGAAAACGTGTTTTTTTTTCTTGCACATGGGCTCCCGCTTTTATCTGGACTGAATAACAGAGAGCAAAGTGGCTGCATAAACTGCCTTGGCTGCCCGACTGAGCGATATCTTGAAGCGTAACATTCCCCACACGCACAAGCATCCAGCAAACGCAGCAGTTAGAACATCTTGGTAGAAAAAAAGCTGAGTGGAAGAGAGATGTCACAGTCATGTTTCAGAGGCTCTGCCAGCTATAAAAGTCTTCATCATGAAAACTGGCGGGCGTTCAAGAGCTACACTTACATCACTGCATATAACACTCACTGAAAGTAGCACTCATGACTGGCTTGCGTTTGGATGATTGAAGGATTAAAGTGGGGCTTGTTAAGTGACTCCGTGACCAGGATGTCGTAAATTCCTGCCGAACTGAAGTGACATTTATCTACTCGTTTGACATCACTCGACGTGTGCAATTGTTTCCATAGATCACAGCCCGGGATCAATTATGAGAAAAAGATGTACCTTTGCATTCGGGACATCCGGTGCAATTCCATATCATCACTTCCTCGGAAGCCTTTAGCGAAGGGGTTGTTCTCAATCTTCAGCTGGGTGATCTACAACATCAAACAAGCTTTGTGTTAACATGCTAAAACTTGCACAATTTTTATTTTTAAATTAAATTTTGTTTTGAATTTGTTATTTTTTAAGGTTAATCCTAATAATGACAACATTTGACCACTCTAGCATGCATAGCTTTACACATTTATGCAAAATAGTGCAAATCAAATACAAATTTATGGGAAGAAAAGCCACAAAATAAGAACTTAATCCCCCTAAGAGGTCAGATGCAGTCCAGGGATACCCCCCACCCCACCCCCATCCCCAGCAGTGGTTTCTGGCAGGTAATGACTTGGCACCCCTTGTGTGCTTTCAGTTTTCTGACAACACTGGAGGTTTGTGTGCACCCTGGCTGACACCCACACACCAAACATTGTAAAATCTATTATGTGACATTTTGGCCGCTTTTTTGTTAATTCATGCCGGCTGGAAGATCATTTATAGAATGTTTAGAGGCTTTCAAACTTTTGAGGCAAATAATCTTGAGTTTGTTTTGCCCTTTGAAGCTTAATGAATGTCCCTAGAAAAAAGAAAAAGAAAACGCAGCGAGACAAAAGCAAAAATAGCGTGCAATTTTTTTTTATTTTTTTTTTAAGAAACTCATGCAAATACTTGTGGAAACTGGAGGGTGGTACTAATGAAAATGAAAACGTGGGTAAAATTGTGCTAAAAAAATACAAACGGGTGACATTTTGAACTTTAAAGAGTTTAGTTTTACAAGACAAAGTAACTTTCATCATTAAAACAACTATTTAAACATATGTCCAGAGACGTTTACAGCCAAAATAAATTCAAATGAATATTGAGAAACACTTCATTGCAGTTGTGCAGGAAAAGGTAAAAACTTGATAATTGGACCTCTTTCATCAACAGGTGAATTTCCTTGCAGCCAATATTGCTCTGGCAGATGTTTGATTAGACAGTTGTGGCAACAAAAAAAAGGGGAGCCTAGAAATCTGAACTGGTTGTTTTTCTTCAGGTCTGGAAAGCCGAAATAATTAGCCCCGGGTTACGATCTCAGGCCCCCAATAACATGCTTGAAAATAATGAATGGTTTCTACAGAACACTGGTCATTTGTGCTTCCTGCTCTCAGAGGTGCAGGAGACCTGGGATTGGCTGCTGGGACATTATGAGCATTCGCCCCTTTTCTCCATTATTCCCCAAACTAGAAACATGTAGACTTACGTGCCACTGTGATGTTTAGCAGACCCTGTTTACACATTTTTTTTGTGTGTGTGTTTTCCCAACATTTTTTCCCTATTTCCAGAGGAATTTTAGTCAAAGTAAATGACTTAAACAAGGAGGCTGTGTGTTTATTTAACTCTGATGTAATGCTGTTCCAATAATTGAATAAACTGCTCAGGAATGAAAACAAAAGCTGGAAACAGACAAATAGACCCAATTCTTTGAAGATGAAGACATTAAATTAGGTAAACGGTGTTTTTTTTTATTAATGTTAATATTTAACTAAGCTGAAATATGCGCCAAAAAGGAAACGCGTTTTCCATAATAACAGAATAAATAAACAAATATGTTTAAAATTTAAAAATATATTAAAAAAAAAAAAGTTCATATCAATACTAGAAATATATCTAATTTATTAATGTATTTATTGAATGCGCTGTGTGTTTAGGAGAAAGTCATGCGGGGATTTTTTCGGGATTAACTGCAGACCGTCTACAAAGAGATGCAACTTGGAGAAAGTCACTTGAGGTCAGACGTCGTCTCGTGGGCTATCTGAAGTTTTTCTCTCGTCTTTCAGCAACTCAATCAGCGATTCTTAGCAGACAGGAGCGGAACTTTCTTCCAAACTCACGCTGGGCCGCTCCTGCGCACCGCGCTCTCCAACTTCTGGATTTGCGTAAAAACGAGGCCAAAATTCTAAACGTTTTACTAGAATAATAAAAACGGAGCTTTTTCATGAGAATTATTACTTAGGAGTCTTTTAAATGTTAAATAAAGTAAAAAATAAAATAAAAAATAAAAGTTACCTTGTGGTTCTGGTAGGACGTGACCGCGATGAAGGCCGTCTCTGGGAAGACGTGAGTGCAGAAGGCCGTGTTTTTGGAACCAAAGCCGTTATTCTCGTCCGCCTTCACGATGTGAATCCTCGGCTGGTATTTGTGCATCGAGTTCAAGATGATCTGCAGAAAACAGAAGGTGCTGTTAGGTCTGCGGGGGACCTGAAACCACAGGACGGAGAACGTCTGACGAACTCGATGCCGGAAAAAAAAAACTTGAACAGGGCGCG
>NC_050523.1:12526730-12526993 GCF_002922805.2 Oryzias melastigma | reverse complement strand
TTGCTGCTTTTTCTGATTTAATAAATATTTTATGTGCAATTAATTTCCAGATGGACAAATAATAAACATTTTACCAAAACAATCTTTCAGCAGTCTTGCAATAATAATAATAATAAAATTAATAATAATAATAATAATAATAATAACAATAATAATAAAACTCAATAGATTATTCTAAAAAAGTTGTATTTAAAAATGGTTTATTTTTTTATTTTATGTTTATGGAATTATTTTCTTTGGTCTAAACTAAACTAAACTAAACT
>NC_050523.1:12507514-12526665 GCF_002922805.2 Oryzias melastigma | reverse complement strand
TTTTTCAGTAGATGATGTCACAGATTCACTGTCTCTGATTTGTGCTCATATAAACAACAGTTTGGGCCTTGAACTTCTCCATTGAGATTCTTATCTGTGGATCTCAACTGTAACTACTTTATCAGGTCAGGGAGAAATCTGATGCTTTTTAATTTCTAATGTAATTTGTGATATTTTAAGATTGAAAACAAAAAAAAAACTGTTACTTTTGTCCAGCAAATTTGTATTTAAAGTGAACTTATCTTAAATGAAAAAAAAAAAAATTTCTCTACTATCATTGGATCATGCGTATTTTCTATCTTTCTGTTAGCCAACATCAGAAGTGATTTAACAGATCTCCCTCACGTGTGTGGAAATACTAGGGTTGCACTTATAAAACATTTCCTAAGATCCAAATGAACCACAGAAGCCGGCTTTGACAGAACTCTTCCAATAAAACTTCCCAATTGAACTTGCTTTCATTTCATGCAGTTTTAGATGGCTGAGACTGAGTACACATGTGATCCACGCGGCCTTCAGCCGTACAACTAGATACAAAACATTTACTGATCCTGCGTGGAGGACCAGGTAAAGGATTTTGAAGGACTCCTCCTGATTCTGTAGGCAGTGTTGCATTTTTTTTAATCCTTCAAATCCAGTTTAGTATCTGTCAAATTGAGTGGAAACTACTAAAAGTAGTATAAATGCTCCCAGCGTCCAGTATATGTGTAGGATGGGGGACCATGGTGGCAGGAGTATTGCTGAGGACCACCCACTGGGACCCCAGCGCACATCGCTGTATCTCTACCCCAACCCCCCCACAACCACCATCCCCTGGATGATACTGTTTAATGATAGTGAGGGATCACTTTGGGTCTTGGGCTGCTGAACTCTGCTTTCAAGTACCGCCACATCAGAGGGTTTCTCCAAGCCTCAGGATTAGCAGACTTTGTACACCATCATCTACTGCTCATTGCACACTGCCATTCAAACATAAACAGTAGGATTCTCACACTCCTCATTTCTGGCCAAAGAAGAAAAATAAAACAAAACGTGTTTTTCTTGAAGAGAGACAAGCGCAGGAGCAAACTGATGAAGGAGGGGGGAATAACAGTGAGATGTATTCTGAGAGCTGGACTGGAGATCAAAGCCGAAAGTGCAGCTTAATAATGAAACTTCAGGCAAAAAACAACCACTTTGAACCTTTTCAAACATTTGAGGTAAATTTGCTGCAATAACCTAAAGTAAAGCTGAAAACATTCTGTTTCTTCAGGTAATGTGAAGTTACTGCAGTAAAATGGAATGAAAAACAACAATCTGAACTTGATTGGATCACGTTGACAGAGATAAAGATAAGATACAAACATGTCTTGAAGTAATTGATTCTTCTCATGGGTTCAATAAAAATCGACCTTATGAACTTTGATGATGTATTGAATCTTTTATAATCTGGTAATAATGTTGGTTTCAAATAAAAGTTGAACCAATGATCTCAGAAAGTTACATCGTCAGCATAAATTCAATAATAATTGGCTACGTTTTAAGTTTTACTCATTCTTTTGTGTTACACTTCTTTCTTGGTAAAATATGATGACAGACATTCAATATTAACCTAGTAAACATAGTATTTTGCTAAAAATTCTGTGTTTTCTACTACAATTTTTAAAACCCACCTAAATAAAAATCATGTTTTTGTGTTTTTTATGTGTTTTTGTAGCATTTTTCCCATGAAGAAGGTATTACTTTAAGATTAAAACTGAATTTTGGAGTATTTCAAATTGTGTTGGATTACTAGCAGACAATAATTTGTGGTTTGAAAAAGCGACTGCAGTGGGCGGGCCTAAGTCTCCTTTCTCTGCTCCAATTCTGATCCAACTACAGGCAAATAGATTCATGAACGTCTTTATTTTCCTAAGCTGAGTTGCCATTTGGCTCAAAATGCAAAATTGGACAGCTTCAATATTGATTGATAATTTTTTTTGGCTAAGCTAATGTTAGCTTGGACTTGTGAGGTGCTATAAGCTATAGCGGGAAAGAGAGTAAATAAAGGGTTGATGGGAAATTAGCTGAGGCTAGCTTCCGCGGCAACAGTCCCGCCCACAACTCGAATTTCTAATGAGATCCTGTCGCTCTGCAGGAAATATGCCCTTAAAAAAACTACACAGGATGTTTGATTTTGGCTAAAAACTGCATAATCATAATTAAAAGACAACTGTGATGATTTTACAATAAAAAATAATATAGTTGTCGTAGGACTTTAAGATAGTTCCAAATCAAAGTTGAATCAATTTGTCTTAAAAAGTTACATCAAACGCAAAAAATATCATAACTGGTCATACAATTTTTATTAAACTTACTTTGTTTATTGAGTTGCACATCTTTCTTGCTAAATTATGGGAATAGACTACTAGTTCTACCCATTGTGAACATAACTTTTTTGTTAACCAATTGGTGTTTTCTTGTACACTACAGTTTAAAACTGTTCTTTCTGACCACTTGCTTTATAATCTTATTTAACTCTAAGTCTGGACAATTCTATGGGAATGTGCTTTTGTTCTCATGTTGCACTGCCACTAATTATAAACCGTCTAAGAGTTATTTTAACCAGCTGAAACAACAAGCTAGTGGAGTGTGCATTTCTGACCAACTATCAACATTTCATTTAGCACTCCCCTGAAGCCGCTCCCCCCTGCATGAAGGGGTTTGAGCCAGCAACCACGGCAACGAGTTTTAGTTTCATCTAACCAGCTGGGCTTTGGCAAAGGTGCACAGGTACCAAGTGGATTAATAGCGGTTTGTGTGTGGAAATAAGTGTTTTTATGTTGCTGGACGGCTAAACTCACTGTCAATCATTAGCCATTGTGGTTTTTGGAGGAAGATAATGTGGCTGGAAGCTTTTACATTAATTGCTAATCTGGAAAAAGTTAAATGTGTTTTTTTCTAATTCACAATTGTGCTTTAAATCTTAAGCAGTTGTCTATAAATGACATAATTTCTCATTTTTCCCCTCAGGTTTGAGCAGTTTTGTGGTTTTAATTACCCTGTGCATTGTGTTCCTCTATAAAAGTACATGCAATTGATGTATCATTTAGCAAACTTGTAATTGTTTTCCTCTTTAATGGCTCAGACGTTGGAAAACAAACTATCTGACCATTTTGTATAACAAGACATCTTAATTGGGTTTCAGAGTGTACTTCAACAGGCCTTTTTTTTAATGGAACCCTGCCGCCAGCAGGACGGTTTGTTGATGAAGTAAGATGTTTGTTTGCAGTGTTTCAGACACACGTGAATTAGAAAAACCTGGACACAGACATGGTAAGAGCAGAAAAATGAGGAGTTGGAGCTGAGGAAATAGGTACTTGAATAAGGAAACATATGGAGGTAGGGGGTTGAGTTTTTTACTGTTCCTGATTATGTTGCCAGCTCCTTTTTTTCTATTGTAAGCTCTAATTAATATACAATTAATGCTAGAAATAATATAGAATTCAAAGATATTTCAGCTGTCTTTTTTTGGCAATAATTGTTTACAATTTTCAAATTTGATTTAGACAAAGAACAAGTTGAGTTCTGTTAAAAGACAAATTCAATCAAAACTACTATTTTCCTTATTTTAGTTTATTATTATTATTATTTTTCTGAAGTGCATCTGTGGATTTAATTCATCTGTTCAAATAATCTTGAATAATTACCTTGGAATTTTTTTAAGCAATTTTTTCTTAATCCCTGCTTTTTAAAATTTAATTTGAAGGTTCATGCTTTTGGTAAATAATTAGGAATTAAAAACAATCAACATAACTTGACTAAACTGGGTTTAGATGCAATTTTAAATAAAAAATAATGTAAAGAGTCAGTATAGATCTGCCATTTTTTAAATTAGATTCTTTAATTATAGAGTTGAGTCCTCTGCAAACCCATTTTTTTATTTGGAGGCAAAACACCTAAGTTATGATAGCAGAAATATTAAAATAAGATTAACCCCTTAAAGCCTGAATTTATTTCCAGCTACGAAAAAAGTTATTCACTTCTGTTTTTAAGTAAATTCATGTGGGTAATTTTTATATCTAGTTTGGTTTGTCACATATTTGAGACTACATGCATTAAGGGGTTAAACAACACATACATATTCCGAATTACATGAAGCTATGTATAAATTAAATAGACCAATTGCAGTATTTCATAAACTTTTGAAAAGTTTCTAGACAAACGCCTGAAAATCTGAAGCAACAATAATTTAGAACCTTTGCGTCATGAGCATCCGCTGTAAAAACAATACGTACTGCGCGACCACATCAAGACCAAAGTGATTTTCTGCATCAGGAACAACCCCGCCGTCCCCGCTGCATATACAGACACTGGCATGCGCGTAAATAGTACATAGGCCTAGGCACCTACGTGTCCGAACGGGTCCAGATGGTTGTTGGTCAGTTTCAGCTTCTGGAAGGAAACGAGCTGTCTCATCCAATGCGCCCCCGTGGCGGGAGAATCCGGGTGAACGTAGAGCCTCCCGGGCATGGCGGGCTCAGCCTTCCCGGTCACAGACCTGCACCAGAAAAGGCACAAAATACAGTAAAAATAAAAAGAAAATTTTAGCTTCCCAAGTATTAAAATTCCAATATTTATAATGTAAAAAATACTTCTTATATTTCTGCAAAAAAGGACATTTGAACACAATGAAACGCAGTTTAGTTTAACTTTTAAACATGTAAATAATAATAAAAAGGGAAAATGTATTGATATTAACACTGGCATATATTTTTCAAAAATGTGCTGCATCCTATTTGATTCAAATTCACTGAACTTAGAGACAATTTTGCTGCTGAGAATTTTCCACAAGTTAATTTTTAGAGTGAAGAAGTAGCTCGTGCATGCGCTCTGTGCGCGTCGTTTGGTGCACTTTTGCCCTGTAATTATCCTCTTCGAGTGTCACTTTTTTAGACGCACTGACCCAAAAGAAACATTGCTATCCAACTCCATATTGATATGACATTAGATTTATACTTGAAAGCAAACGTCTGTCTCCTTTCCGTGCGCATTTGGAGCCGGAAAACTGTGGAGAAAAGTCAGTGGCTTCTATTTCAGTGCCGAAAAGTCTCTACGGACTGTTTCCCTGTTGTGAATCATTTTTACCATTTTTTAAATTATTTTTAAATGTGTATTTATTTATTTTTATTTAAAAAATGATCATGGAGAAAACACATGCTTATGTAAATATATAAAATTTTCTATTGGAACCAGAAATAAATAGAAGATGCTTGGGAGAGAAATGTGTAAATTAATTATCAATGATAATTCTTTTTACCATTTATTATCAGCGAATTTGTATCGATGATCGTCGGCAGGAACAACATCCATAAGTAGAATATATTTCGTTTTAGGATTCAGGCCAGTCACCTTGACTTTGAAGCTGGGGAACATTCTCCTAAAAAAAGAAAAAAAGAAAAGGATTTGTGTCAAGCTGCTTGTGCTACAAACACACATACACACCCAAGCGCGCGCACACACAAGCACCTCGCCCACAAGTCGGGGTGAGGTGAACAAATGTTGGAAATGTGGCAAATTTCCAACATTTGTTCAGCTTTTGGAAGACTTTAATGGACTGCAAATCTCTACAAATATCGTGCGTAAAGCTAGAAACAGCGCACGCCACTCTACCACACAGGCGCCACGTGACACGAGACCAACGGCGTAGATTTATTCGGGCTGAACCGGAAACTGTTATTTTTAGGGCAAAGCGCTGCGTCTGAGAGGCCTAGTGGAGCGTTTTTGCCTTTTTTCATGGCGCTTGCCAAGTTTTGGCTTGTCAAACTGAATGGTGACCTAAATTTGGTAAATGCTGCTCTTCAAATGAAAAAAAAACGATAAATGTGATAATGGAGCAGTGAGAAACTGTGGTCCAAATGTATTAATCATGCACGTGTAAAACACGGCCCATTTGCCACGATGATACTCCGGCAGTCATCATGCATTTATGCATGTTCACACTCCGCCTGAGCTGCTCTGACTGGATTACAGTCTGGGGGTAATTGTGAGTAGGACAGTGATACACACTCACGGGGTCATGTGCGATATGGTGCGGCGCAAGCGTAGGACTAGGAGAAACGTTTGTGCGTAATTACGCACGAACTCACCGAAAGCAAATACACGGGAAAAAGCGCAAATGCATGGAAGTTTTGAGCCAATAATATTTTTTCTTCTTTGGGGAATCAGTACCCATAAATCCGTGAGATTTGAACTATTTTTCCGTGTTCTGTTTTGTTTATAATGCATTTACCAGCTAATTCAGTCAGACTTAAATTTACGCAGTGCCAGCACTCATGCTCCTTTGTCCTTTTTCCTTAAAATGTTAAAACCCCACAAGCTCTCCCCTCACACATGCACAAAGAAATGGCTGCAAAAATGAATTAATGTCACCTTTTCATATAAAACATTTTTTTATATTATTACATTGTTTTAGATTAAACCATGGTGACAGTTGCTCTTACCGTCCTGCTTTGGTAATGATCATTTCCGTGCCCACTTCATGAAACTTCATCCACAGCTCCCTCTCGTGCAAGTACACTTTTATTCCCTCCATTCCCTTAAACATAAGAGTATTTTTTAAATATGAGAGATAACTCAAACTAAATCGCATGCTTTTCCATCAAATTCCAGCTTTAGATTTGAAACTTAAGTGAAGACGTTGGACAGACTTTACTTGAGATGAAAATTAGAAAAAAATATATGCAAATTACACACATTTTTATAATAATTCAATATAAAGCGATTTTTAAGGTTTATTGTTAAAATAAACACAATGGTTTGACTCATTATAGTATTATATCCACTACACTTTAGTCCTAAACCTATTGGACATTCGAAATATTTAAATGCACGTGACATTAAGCTGATATTTAATGTTTTCGTGCGTCTTTTCCTCTAAAACGTATTATTATTATAACTGAACCCACAAAAAATAATCAAAGATAGATTTGAGTAAAGCACACACTTTGAATGAATGTATTGGACCGCCTTTAAACTTTTATATAAACACGGTTCTCCCGTAAGGGGCCTGCGGCGCGCGCCGGCCAGACCGAGGCCCGCAGACGTCCACTGACCTGCTGAATGTAAGTTGTCTGCGAGGATGGAGATTTGCTGGAAGTCCCGTTCTGTTTCTCTGGTTTATTATCGCTCTGTATTTCCCTCGTATCAGAACCTCCTGGGGAGTTTTGGAGGACAAAAGTCTCCTCTTGGTCTGCCATGACCGGAGCTCGGAAAGTCTCAGCTGGAAGACCAAAACACAAGATGTCAGGCACCGCATCGAGGACGTAAATAGATGAAGAATATGAGATTAACGGGATCAGTTTGGCATTTCCCCTCAAAGGAACTTGCAGTAAGTTCGGAACAGGCTCATTAAGGAAAAAATGACCATTTAAATCACCAAAATCTATAAAAATACAAAAATTATATTTTCATTCCTCCAATCTCTGTATATGCGTGTTTCTATGTCAATAAATTAAATTAAAAATTTGAATATTTTACTGTCACATTTATAGATGAAGCTGCAATCAAAGCAGGCCCGAAACCCCCCCTCACCCCCTGATTCCAGGATAGTTTCCTGTCCATGACATCCCCTCCTCCCCCCAAAATATTGAGGATTTACAGATTAGGTTTTTTTATGTGAAATCCAGTCAAATCAATAGTATCGATGTTTCCTGAAACCGATCCTTCGGACCCACAGACTAGCACAACGCGCACCGCTGCGCGTCACAACCGAGAGGCTACACGCGCTTAGCATCTCATCCGCGATGCATCTTCTTACCTAAAAAAACAAACAAAAACAAAATCACGTCGAAAGAGTGAACTCGGAGTTCCGTTTAAAGGCTGAAATCAGATAATCCGGGCGTTTTCTTCAGACTCCCCATGAATCCTCGCTTCCCGACTGTGTCTCTCAGGCTTTTTTCCTCCTGGTCCTCAGTGACAGCTATGAGGCGCCGCTCGCTGACTTATTGAGCATTTTACCACAAAGGAGTCCCGTTTTGTGAGCCTGGCGATAGCATTTAGCGGCAGGCTGTATTGCAGAGTCCCAGTGGAGCCGGTCCAACACCTCCTTCTCCCCTCCTCTCTGTTTGGTCAGCTCCCTCTCCTTCCTGCGCGCTCGCTCGTCAGCTCTCCACTGCGCACCGGTGACCAAACTGTGCGAAGCGGAAACTGAGTCCGAGATGGTGAGAGGCGATGAAGGAGGAGGAGGAGGTTTGGGGGGGGGGGGGTGCCTGAGCGCAGCAACAGCATTGGTTTGTATCCTGAACCATGATTCTTTCCAGGTCCCCACCCCAGGTCTTCTTATGCATCCACTCTAAACCTTTCCATAATCCCAACCTCTAATCCATCGATATTTACAGTCTCGTGCGCCATTACGCATAGATGGCGTCTTCAATTTGCATCCTTCAAATAACGTGTCAAACGCACCAATTGACTAACATTTCATTATTTATTGTCAGGAAATAGCTTTTGTGAAAGATAAAAAAACGCCACGAATGAGAAAAAACTGGTTATTTTATGCGTTTCTACAACAACCTAAATATTAAAGAATCATATCGGACAGAACATTTTTAATAAAAAAAACTTTGAAAAAAGTTGTACTCAAATCCACAATTTGATTGTGAAAAAATAGTCTATCCCATTGCGAGAGGATTTTAATGCTATCCAGAGTTACAAGCAGTCTTCTACTTTAAAAGGATGGACTTTAACAATTTACACCTTAGATGCTCCTCCCAAAAGCGCCACTCACTTTCCCTGATGAAGGCGCAACATTTCAGTGTGATAACACAAACGTTTCTGCCCAAAATGCTCACTTGTTACCACAGGTGTGCGCGCACAGGCACCCGTACGTCCTTTACGCCAGTGACTGCAAGCTGTTTGTTTATTAACAAGTTATTTTTATTTCAGAAATGTATATTTACGCACGTATCAGAAGAGAACTTTTTAAGTATTTCTTTTCTTGTGCGTTAATGTTCATGCATTGACCTGATGCAAGAAACAAAAAATAAATTAGAACGTTTTATATAGGTAAGCAACTTTAGAAATTTAGAATAAAAAGCTTAGTTTAAAAATAATTGCTTTCAGGGAATCGTGTAAAATCTGGAAACATTTGGAACTATTGGGTTTTTTTTCCCCAAAACAGCATCTATTGCGTGTACAAAAAACTATCTAGATTGCATTAAAAGTTGTGATTTTTTTCTTAACCATTTTATAATTTTTTTAAATATCAATTCAACATTTTTATTAATAACAATAAAAAAAACAAAATTGAAATAGTACCCACTTGTTAAATAAAAGTGTCAAAACGACCCCCTACTGGACAACAGACTCCTGAAGAAAGACAATAACTCTATCAAAGTCCTATATAGCAAATACAACCCAAAAAATAAAATAATAATGATAAAACTTAATAAACGCTTGATTTTTTTTAAGTTATAAGAAGTTAGGCCTTGCACAACGTACAATTAAACACAATGAAAAATAGGGTTGTCTGTGGTTTAAATTTGACGCAACCTCTGGGTCATTAAAAATAGAGAAGCCACGTGGAGATCCTTGCAATGATAAGATCGAGCAACGGAAAAACAAAACAAATCAAATTCAGTGCTCTGTAGTTTCCCCTGAGGTTAAAGCATTATTTCAATCAGTGGTTGAAGATGCTGGGGTGTATTAGACACACTAACCTTTAGTTTTAAAAACGAATTCGATTAAAATATGTGAAAAAGAAGCAAAGTGAGAATGTTAAAAAAAAGTTTACTTCAAACTCGTTTTGTAAATAAACTTATTTTATCGATTTTAGCCAATTTTGTGCAAAAAAAATTAATGGAAAAAAGAAACTTACACAAATAACTCTTGTGCTGCAACTTTGTGCATTTAGAAATACACCTGCAAATCAAAAGTTGCGCACAGACAGAAAGCGCGTTTTTTTCTTTGTTCAAAAATACTTTTAATCGTTGAAAAATCTGAGGAAACGATAAATTGTGAAAAAGTTCATTTAATCATTTTTAATTTCATTTTAAAACAGTGGCATAATAATTTTCAGTGTTGCAAACTTATCATTTAAAACGAGCACGCGACAATAATTCCCATAATTTTCAGATTCATAATGTCATAGAAACTGTCAAAAATGATAGCCTGTATTGATACTTTAAACATATGGTGTGTCTTGAAATAATTAATAATCAATAAACCAATGCGTAGATCACAACTTATATTTAAAAAAAAACATTAAATAAATACATTAAAGTTCAACAACAAGCAGGCTACTGAAATCTAAATACAGCTCATATATCACTATTTTCTTTCACTTTTATAGGTGAAATAAACGCTAAAATCGAATTTGATTTCGCAGTAAATAACGTGGCTCCAAACTACTTTCACTTGAGTCCATCCAGTGACAAGGTGCCAGATCCATTTGGCTGAGACTCCAACTTTAGACTGTGTGGAAAGCGTCAAGGAAGCTATCAGCACTCATCCTCTGAATCGTGCGCACACATCTAGAATTAGCATAAAACAACAACAACGCACAAACATTCAGGGGCCTTCTGCATGCTCCATACCTCCTGGCTGTCCGGCGCTATTGATTGTGATCAGATTCTGGTCCCGTTCAGTCTGACCTGGGGATCACAGGCAGGTGAAAGGGGGGTTGAAGTGGCCAAACCTGACCGCCGGAGTTGCCGGGATGGCTGGCTCGGGGAGGGAAAGCGCGCACAGATGCGCAGCAGCAGCTGTGAGGTTTGTGGCTAAAAACCCTTCCACAGCTTGGCTCACAGGAACTCAGCCAGGAGGAGAGGAGAGGAGAGGAGAGAGGGAGGACGGGGATGTTAGAGGAAATGCAGAGACTTAATTGCAGAACTGCTTGTGACTTTTTATGTTTTTAAGGTAAAGATTTGAAGTTTCGTTCAGCATTTGAGGTCCAGAACAGACTCTCAGCCAACTACAATTTGTGATTTAATTCTCATGAGAACCATAACTTGCAGAAGGTACTCCAAGAAATGACCTGGGCTTGAAAAGACAGCCAGAATGTACATAAAATTGTATTCAAACTGCAGTTTGGGAGCTTACAGTGACTGCAGAGGGTTATTTTACGCCTTTTTGTCAATCAGTAAAGAACCCACTCCACCACCATCCTCCAGTTTCTCAATTTAACCTCTAATCCAAGACGGTTCTCTCTCCATGGCCACACATGGACCTGTAGTCTGCCACCCGCCCCAAATCTATTTGGTTGTCTTGTCCTAGCCCCCACCTTCCTCCCCAATCTCGACCTCGTGAATGAGTTTACCCTTGTTCCGCTGAAGGAGGCAAAGATAAAGTATCTGGGCCTCCATAGCAACCCAGCGGCTGTATTGGGTAGCCGTGCGCGCGTTCTGTGCGCAATTGCGCGCAGGCTCAGAGAACTACTTTTACGACCAGAAGAGGGCTGTGGGCTGCAGGGGCGGTGGTGGTCGGGCTTGAGGCTGACACATTTCTGCTAACAATCACATCACACACAGGAACCCGCATTCCACCTTCATGATCTCCCCCTCCACCCCCAGCCCCAACCTCTCCACCACCCTCCAGCATTCAGAGTCGTCCTGCTTTTTCCCAAAGGACCCAACCCAGACTGTATTCAGATGTTAGAGAACTAAGAAAAAGTGTAACTGATGACTTTAAAGAGAAAAATTAAAACAAGAACAGAGGGCGGTGATGTCCATTCTAGACTTAATCTGTTAACTCCAGTGCTTTTAACTACGAGAAGAAGGAGTGGTCGACCCATTTGAGGCCAAAGTTTGAAATATTGTAGAATAAAGTCATTACAGTCTAAAGTATCCCAGCACATCTGGATGCAGTTCATCTGACATCCTGGCAGGAATGGAAAGAACGAAGGAGATGGTGTGTTTTCATGCTGTGTACTCTGCTGACCTCTAGTGGCCTTTTAAACAAATTACAACTATAAAAGTCTGTTTTTATGCGTTTTTTATTCTAAGTTTTAAAGTGTGACGGGAAGATACTTTTAGGAAAACCATATCAATTTATATTTTTTTCTGAATTAGAATATGGTTTGATTTTACTAACTTATAAACAACAATTTTAGCAACAGCAAAAATTAAGATTTAAAAAATAAACTTCAAAAATTCACATAAAAATGTAGTTGGCTCATTTAATAAACCCAGAAAAATATTTCTAAAAATGGGTTATTCCAAACGATTTTGGTTTTTGCACTATATTTTTGAGCACAAACTAACAATATGGATTTTTATCTAAATGCGTTGTGCATTAAATCTGCCAATAAAGAGTATTTTAGTTTTTATTCATTTATTTTTAAAGCTTTTAATAAATCTTTTAAAATAGCTTCGGTCATAAAATATCAATCGTGCATAAACACACAGCTGTGTCATTGGATACAGCTGTGACTGTCTATAGTCTCAAGCCTGCAGGTCATGTGGTGAGTTCACAATCAGGTGTCCATGTGCTGGAAAGTACACGCACGACAGAAACATGCACATTAAAGCTTTTTAAAGCAAACATATTTGTGTTCATGCAGAAACCTTGACATTGTCGTGTGGAGAAACTCCGGCGTCCTGCCACCTACAAAGCTGGGCTAATGAGTTTGGAACTCACTCGGTGTGGTCCTCTCCAACCGCTGCCATATTCACAGACCCCTCAGTGCCTGTAGGCCATCACACCTCACCTCGACGAGGTCAACGTACCTTCAACTCTGACAGGCTAAAATGCACAAATTATGACTCTGTCAAGTCCACAAATTATAAACTTGGTGTTTCTTTTGCCTCATTAAGAACAATAGGTATGCTAACAAACTATTGAATCTATCCATAAAGTACTATAATCCTGACTTGTCAGTACATTTTGAGACATAACAGTGGTTTATCTTTGAGTAAACTTCTCAAAAAGTGTTTGGAGAAGGCAGTGAAGAAATGTGTCAAATCTGACCTCAAGTACCACCTCATAAATATGTTTTAAAGGCTGCATGATTTATTAAAACACTGTGAAACACATATAAAAAATATGGTCAAATTTTTTTACCGATTCTACATTAAATATTCATATTTAGAAGAATAATATTTCGTGGTGAAAGAAGATGAAACTTAAAAGGTATCCTTTGCAAACAAATATTTGACGTATGATGTAAATAAGATGCAAAGCAGACATTTTTCTTTTGCAAAGTTACATTCAACTGAATTATACAGTTTACTCTCAATAAACTGATCAACCAAGAACAAACACTCAAAGTCTTGTGTTGTAGAGAATTAAAGAAATCATTAAATTAATAAATAAAAAAATGTAAAAAACACTAAGGGAGCAGCTGTTGCAGCGGGATTTAAAATATAAAGGATCCATCTGTAGAAACGAATTGAACATGTTAGCTTTGGATGAAGAGAGGCTGCAGGTTCTATTTGGTAAATGCATTGCACAGAAATCCTTTGTACTTTTACAGAGTATTAATGTTTTAGTACCTTTAGTGTGGCTCACAGTTACCCCGTCCACCAGATGGAGGTAGTATTCTTGAAATGCTATTTGGAAGCAAACATTAATCAGCATAAAAATTAGAAAAGAAGACAGGAAGTGACAGAATTTAAGATAACCTGGAGATAAACTCAGTAGTTCATATGTATCAATATAATGATGTCATTGCATACTCCCTAATCTTAATCATAGAGTTCATTTTTTAATTGGCTCACAATGTTACAGTCTTGATATTGAACAAATAAATTTCATAAAGTCTCTTCTAATCTTGTATGTTTATAATTACGACACAGATTTGGGATTCATCAGTTAAGTTTAGAAAACATCATGTTTTAAATGAAACACTAATGACAAATCCTACATCAAACTCTGTCATTTTACATTTTATAGAAGACACATTTGGCTGCAAGAAACACACAAAAAAAACAGCGATGCCAGAGACGGTCTCAGCAGCAACAGTAGACGTATGTTCAGATCTCTATTTATACCTTCGGCAGGATCACACGTGAGAAAATATTTGAAGTCTCCAAAAGCATTCATGGGGCATTTCACAGTTGAACTTGTGAGGTTGGCAGCAGCTTTTCTGGCTCCTGTGGGTTGTGGTTAAGAAGAGCTTCACTCGGAGAGACGGATAAAGTCTTTAGTCGATGGCTGTTTGTAATTTTAACACCTAAAGGGAACCTTTTCCACACTCTACAGACAGAGCCACAAACAAACATTTTCAAACTGCTTAATTTGACTGTTAAAATGGTAGAACATGTGTCCAAGTAGGCTTTGTGTTTTACTTTGGTATCTTTTAACTGCAAGTTCTCTTTCTGAACTCTATGACGCCACATTCTCACTGGAGGTTAGCATTTCTGATCAGTTTCAAACAAGTAATATAGGAGAATGGGTCTAAAAAATAATTAATTGAATCAAATTATTTGTCTCTTAGAAAATCCAGCTTCAATACATTAAAACCGTATAAAAATGTATTTAATTTGGTATTACTTAAAATGAAAAACAGCTTTTTCTGTTAGTGTTTAACACAAGAATTCCTAATTATTAAACGTCTAACTTTGTCCAATTTAATAATTAATACTTTTTTTTGTAATCATGCAATATAGTGGAAATTTAAAATAATTTATAAATATTTAATCCAGTTGTGTTGGATCACTTTTTTAGCAAGGGAAAAACATTTCCAGCCCTAACCTGAAAAAAGGATAATGAGAATCCAAATGTAGGGCATCAGTCACAGATGGGATTGAAATAAAAATAATAAATTAAAAAAGGTTAAAAAGGACTGAAAAAACGGTTGATTCTCAATAGGAACCTGAATGTGTTAAAGTAACGTTAATAACCGTTAATCAAATGCTGGTGTAAACATGGCTAAAGGCGGACTAAAACCAAAATAATTAAAAAAAATGTGTATTTAAAATTCTTACAATTGATAAGTTCATACAAAAAGAGAAATCTATTTTTTTAACCAGATATCTAGATGGGATCAAACGATCACCAGTCCAACATCAAATGTAGAAATATCCCCCAAATTTTCCTAGTATGTCCTAATGTGAGCAACTAACCAGATCACTCCTAAAAGCAGAAACATTTTCTTAGTTGACGGAAACCGTTATGATCTGTTTTATATCAATCACAGCTTTTTATGTGGCAAAAATGACACTATTTTCATAATTTTTGGGGGGCAAATTGTTAAGTTTTGTAAATAATATAGAATCAGTATTTTTTGTTTTAGTATTGATCAGACAAATAGACTGAAAACAAGATAAAATGATGGGTTTGACAGATTTTTAGAAAAGTTTTGTGGTTTAGAATTCTTTTTACAAAGTAATTTTTGTGACAAGTAGCAACGTTTTCTCATTAAAGAGAGTTATGTGTTTAATTGATAAATTAAATAGATAACTTTTAGCGGCTGATTCCGCTTAGTCTATTTGTGGTGTGAATATAGTTGAATAAAGCTGATAAAAAAATAAAAAAAAAAATGTAATAAAAACAACTTTTCATATTGATGTAATTGGTGTCACAACAAACTAACAGATTTGGTTAAAAATACGAGGCACACGTGATAATAGCAAAGACTTTTTATTTTTGCATGTGGAATTCCACAAAGGTGCATGTTTACGTGGCATGTTTATTCAGCATTGCAGCTCCGTGCACTGTAAAGGGCGCTCATGTTTCCAACCCATGCATAACCATGATGGATGAGTATGAAGGAAACAGCCTGAAATCTCAGAGAAAAATAAGAAAACTTGGAAATGTGGTATGGATTTCCAAAGATGGAGGGACTGTGAGCAAAAGCTCCCGCAGGACACCCACCTGTGTTCCTGTCAACACACAAGAAAGTGTGCGTGTGTGTGTATCCATGAGTGTGTGGAGCGCTGTATTACTCATTAGAGAGTCATCATATGCAGATATTTTCTAGAATATTATACAAGCATATCATAATTTGTGGGTTTGGTCGGTAAACTTTCATGCTATGAATAAACGTGCATGTTTACTGCATTTCTGTGTTTGCGGTGAGCGTTCACTCTAATCTGTCAGGCAGTGGTTGTATATGACGTGCTGCTGATGTTGGAAACTATTAGGCCTGTGAGGGGAGAGTCCGCTGTCTTCTCCTGTTCCCCACAGCTCATTTAAACCTCCATCTGATGGTGGAGATTAAACGGTTTCTCTTAGGAGGGGACCTCATGGCTCGACTTGGGCTTCTATTTTCGAGAGCCGAATGAGTGAAAAGCATGTAAAGAACCCATTTAGTGGAAGACAACGGAGCCACAGTGGGTTTGCATGTGCAAACAATGCATCATGCCTCACACGACATATAGTACCACACATGTGGTCTGGTTTTCATATTCCTTTGGCAACCTGACTTTTATTTTTTTTTTGGTTTACACATGTCTTTCATCCTAAGTTATGCATATAAAGTTTTACTTTTATTGTGAAATAAAGTAATTATAATCTAATATTATTAATGACGTTTGAATGATATCATTAGATGTCCTTTGATTAGGTTTTTTTCATATGTTTTAAAAAATGTCATGAAATTAGTATTTTAGAAAATCAATTTTTGGAGAAAAACTCACCATTAAAGTACAAGACAACAACAAAAACATAAAATTAATAAAAAAACATTTTTTTAAGTATTTTAGGTACACAGAAACAGTGAAAGATCTCAGATTTTAACAGAGATTGCATTTCAGGAGTGTAACTTTGACCCTTCATACATACCGGGTATATAATGCACAGTTTTGAATATGCACTTAATAACAACACAACAAAAATACTTGGCAATTTTTTATACATAAAAGCGACTTTTTACAAAAATTTGATGTCTTTTGTAGGGAACTACAACTTTTTCTCTCATGTGTTCACTATGTTAAAACCAAAATTGCTATGAAACATTACAATTAATTTGAAAGTATTGGACTTTTATAACCTATGTATGTTTTAATATATATATTTTTTAATTATATTATAATATTATCATTATTTTTCTCTCGCATCACTTGTGCATCTGTTGTCCTTGAAAATTGTCAGTAAAAGCTTAAAAAAAATGTGCGTATGGCCATGATGTTCACACTGGACAAGCAGGGAGGGGCTTTCACTTCTTCTTGTTCCTATTCCTACTGCTTTTTAGCGCATGTCTGCCATCTACAGTTGGAAAGGGCTTGGTGAAAAATCTGGTTGTTTTTATCTATAGATAGAATTTTTCTATCTGTAATGCTGCCGTAATCCTGAAATTTCCTCACCGTGGGACGAATAAAGGACTATCTTATCTCCATTCTTGGACCTTCACTGACTTAACGGTAGTAATTTGCAGGCAGGCACCACTGTCAGGTCTTCTGGTGAAAAAGACAAAATTAGTTTCATGTCATCTGCATAGAAATGTGGGGGGAAACTGTGAATAGACAGAGGAAGAGAAAGGATAGAACCATGTAAAACACCTGGAGTAAAAGATGAATTCCTCCACCTCCCAGGATACTTTCAAGTTCACAAAAAAACGAGCTAAAATTCCTACGAATACATTAAGAGTATTAATATTTAAACATTAGTGCAAAGATTCTGTAAAAGAGAGGACAAGTAAGACACCGGAACCATAACTGGTTCAGATTCATTCATCCTGGACATGTTTAGGTGGTCCTAGTAGCTAAAATAGGTTGTTTGCTTTCTATGTGTGAGTAATTTTGGAGTACATGGAGGTTTTGTGTCAATAAGAGTTGTTTTGGGAGACCCAGAGTCGGTCAATCAAACCAACCCAAAAATCTGAAGAGGTGAATGCTGCATCTCAAGCTCCTATAGGGGTGTCGGTCATCGTGTCGCGGTGCAGGAGCGACACAAACAGGAAACAGATCTTCAGTCCCAGAGAGCTGCATCAAGACACAAACATAAAGCAGGGAGGCAGCGATGTTTACAACTAACTTCTGACCTCATTTAAAACCATTAGCACACTTTAACCCTAAAGTAATGATAGTGTTTTTATTTTATTTTATTTTATTTAAGGACAATGGATAAAGACACAATGACTGTACTTGTACACGCCAAAAATAACTTACAAACTGACTCTCAAATTGAATCTATATTTTCATAAAAACTATTTATTCTGGCAAAGATTTAAAAATCTTGTTATTAGACACTCAATTTAACAGGTTTTAAGCTGTTTTAACTCATCTTTGCTCCACACCTTTCCAAAGTCAGTCAAGATGTTGTTTTTCTCATTAGGAGCAAAGATTTAGAAATTAGGACATTTTCATTAAAATAAGTAAATCTCTTCTGCTCCATAAGATTAACAAAACAACTTGATTTAAAATTGAATAAATAAATAAATGAATAAAAAATAAATAAATACATAAATAAAATTGTTCTGTAGTTTTTGGTTAAATTTTGAGGATATTTTAATAAATGATGGTTGACAAGTTGGACTGGCATTACTCGTCATTATTTTTTAAACAAAAGATAGATTTATGTTATAAAAATAGGTTCTAATTTTAGATTTTAGGAGGATTTAAAAAGATGGACCAACTTCATTCTTATTTTGTTCACATTTTGTTCAAAATTTTGTTACAAAATGTTTCAAAATTGTATTGATATTATAATCAAAATGAACTACAACCAGGTACAGGTACACAAAAACACAAAAAATACAAACCATTAACTGAGAACTGGCAAAATTATTTATTATTAGAGTGTAAAACATCCATGCCACTAGCTTTTGATATTTTATTGTAAGATTTCTCGTCAATCATGAATGACTTGCAGCATGGACAGATACATTTAGCTTATTCTGTAGCAGATAGAACATGCACAATAAATTAATAATCAGTAATTATTTTCAAATCCTCGCTCCTTCATCGTGGAAATCACACAAAGAAGTTTGTATGATGCAAGTTTTACTTTGAAGGCCGTTGAGCGTGATATCTGTACACAAGCTTAGTTGGAGGCGGCAGCGGGAAGAGCTCATGCAACGCCAAAAGTCGAGAAAAGTCTTCAGAGGACATAAAAGCAGGAACTTTAAAATGTCCCGGAGGACTGGGTGAACACACAGAGAGCCGATAGCACTGTTCGAAAAGAATCTGCTCATGTACGTACAGGTACATTTACAGTACAAAATCGTTCTGCACATGCAATAAATATCTAATATCCATAATATCTGTTGCTTATAGTCCAGTGCGGCTTGTATATCTTTTTTACTGCATTACTTC
>NC_050523.1:12501273-12506788 GCF_002922805.2 Oryzias melastigma | reverse complement strand
ACAACTTTTTCTCTCATGTGTTCACTATGTTAAAACCAAAATTGCTATGAAACATTACAATTAATTTGAAAGTATTGGACTTTTATAAAATATGTAACCTATATATGTTTTAATATATATATTTTTTAATTATATTATAATATTATCATTATTTTTCTCTCGCATCACTTGTGCATCTGTTGTCTGGACTTGTCTATAATTGTATTGTCCTTGAAAATTGTCAGTAAAAGCTTAAAAAAATGTGCGTATGGCCATAATGTTCACACTGGACAAGCGGGGAGGGGCTTTCACTTCTTCTTGTTCCTATTCCTACTGCTTTTTAGCGCATGTCCGCCATCTACAGTTGGAAAGGGCTTGGTGAAAAATCTGGTTGTTTTTATCTATAGTATTTTGAATATTGGTCTTGAATATTGGTCTAAGACTGAAAAATACTAATTTTTCTATCTGTAATGCCGCCGTTACCCTGAAATTTCCCCACCGTGGGACGAATAAAAGACTATTTTATCTCCATTCTTGGACCTTCACTGACTTAACGGTAGTAATTTGCAGGGAGGCACCACTGTCAGGTCTTCTGTTGAAAAAGACAAAATTAGTTTAATGTCATCTGCATAGAAATGTGGGGAAGACTGTGAATAGACAGAGGAAGAGAAAGGATAGAACCATGTGAAGCACCTGGAGTAACAGATGAATTCCTCCACCTACCAGGATACTTTCAAGTTCACAAAAAACCGAGCTGGAATTTCCACAAATACATTAAGAGTTTTAATATTTAAACACTAGTGCAAAGATTCTGTAAAATGGAGGCCAGAACCACAACTGGTCCAGATTCATTCATCCTGGACATGTTTAGGTGGTCGCTAAAATAGGTTGTTTGCTTTCTATGTGTGAGTAATTTTGGAGTACATGGAGGTTTTGTGTCAATAAGAGTTGTTTTGGGAGACCCAGAGTCGGTCAATCAAACCAACCCAAAAATCTGAAGAGGTGAATGCTGCATCTCAAGCTCCTATAGGGGTGTCGGTCATCGTGTCGCGGTGCTGGAGCGACACAAACAGGAAACAGATCTTTAGTCCCAGAGAGCTGCATCAAGACACAAACATAAAGCAGGGAGGCAGCGATGTTTACCACTAATTTCTGACCTCATTTAAAACCATTAGCACACTTTAACCCTAAAGTAATGATAGTGTTTTTATTTTATTTTATTTAAGGACAATGGATAAAGACACAATGACTGTACTTGTACACGCCAAAAATAACTTAAAAATTGGCTCTCAAATTGAATCTATATTTTCATAAATTTTCATTAAAATAAGTATATCTCTTGTGCTCCATAAGATTAACAAAACAACTTGATTTAAAATTGAATAAATAAATAAATGAATAAAAAATAAATAAATACATAAATAAAACTGTTCTGTAGTTTTTGGTTAAATTTTGAGGATGATATTTTAATAAATGATGGTTGACAAGTTGGACTGGCATTACTCGTCATTATTTTTTAAACAAAAAATAGATTTATGTTATAAAAATAGGTTCTAATTTTAGATTTTAGGAGGATTTAAAAAGATGGACCAACTTCATTCTTATTTTGTTCACATTTTGTTCAAAATTTTGTTACAAAATGTGTCAAAATTGTATTGATATTATAATCAAAATGAACTACAACCAGGTACAGGTACACAAAAACACAAAAAATACAAACCATTAACTGAGAACTGGCAAAATTATTTATTATTAGAGTGTAAAACATCCATGCCACTAGCTTTTGATATTTTATTGTAAGATTTCTCGTCAATCATGAATGACTTGCAGCATTGACAGATACATTTAGCTTATTCTGTAGCAGATAGAACGCGCACAATAAATTAATAATCAGTAATTATTTTCAAATACTCGCTCCTTCATCGTGGAAATCACACAAAGAAGTTTGTATGATGCAAGTTTTACGCAGAAGGCCGCTGAACTTGCTATCTGCACACAAGCTTAGTTGGAGGCGGCAGCGCGAAGAGCTCATGCAACGGCAAAAGTCGAGAAAAGTCTTCAGAGGACATAAAAGCAGGAACTTGAAAATGTCCCGGAGGACTGGGTGAACACACAGGGAGCCGGTGGCACTGTTCGAAAAGAATCTGCTCATGTACGTACATGTACATTTACAGTACAAAATCATTTTGCACATGCAATAAATATCTAATATCCAAAATATATGTGGCTTATTGTCCAGTGCGGCTTGTATATCTTTTTTACTGCATTACTTCTTGCAAAGTTTCCTGATAAATTTGTATTTTTCATAAATTAGAAGGATTCCACATCACAGACTTATAAATAATCTTTAAATATTGGGTTTTTTTCATTTTTTAAAAATAACTTGTTAAAAGGTGTTCACTTTTTGAATATGTGACCTTAAAGATAACATTTGTTGTTTTAAGATAACAGTTCTTAAGACTGTCAAGACGAGGTAAATAGACAGTGCCCCGCTCGGCTTCAATATAAAATAAACACTTTCAAGCTAAATTTAAAAAAACTGTTTTTACAGCTCAGTCAAAATGTGATGTCCATGGATGTGGACGCCAGATCTTAAGAGGATAAAAGACATATTTTTGTCAGTTTTTTTTAATTATTGTTTTGTTTTTTTTTTTTTACTTTTTTCTGCATTATGCTTTGTTAGCTTAGAGGTTATAAACAGGCACTAAAGTGCCGCTGATTATTTCTGCATTTTGACAAAATATAAATAAATTCTTCTTTTTCATACCTGTGAAGATAACTATATTATTATTAGTATAATTATAACAAAATTGTAGCTAAAATAACAATCACAAAAAAATCATAGCTGTCTTAAAATATCAGAACAGATACAACTACATACAACTTTTGTAATAACAGGATCTTAACATTTACTTGGATTGCAAAATGTATTACAAGATGCAAAACTGCTTTATAAGGGAAAAATTGTTTTTTATAATGTCTATTAATAGATTTTTTTTTTTGTCCCATCATGTAATCGCTACGATCAACAACTGTGAAGATCAATGTTTGGTATCCATCAGCCTCCACAAGTATGAACCCCGCCCAGTGGTGTGGGGTGATGAGAAGGTGAGTAAGTGTGAAGGTGATGACACAGATCTGTTCCACAGGAGTCACTTGGCATCGAGTTAGAGCGGCTCACACAATGAGGTTGTTCCACAAACAAAATTCACTCACTTTTTTTGACCGGGCTGCAGCTGCTGCCGACTCCAGAGCCACAAAAATGTGTAACGTGAGGTTCAGCACCGGATTCCTTCAGTACAGTGTTCTTTAGCATGCTACAACAGAGCTCGGCAGCTTCGGGGCACAGCTCTGTTTTCTGGCAGAGGCCCGGCTGACACTCGCAGAAACAGAGCAGTCCTTTGACTGACAACGAGGCATGTCGGTGAACTGCAAACGCCTCAGAACACCGTAACTTTATCCTCAGAGGTGATACCTGAAGATGTGCCGTTTCACAACATCAGTGTCCAATTTAGTCCTGAGGGCTTGGAACTATTTTCACACCGATAAAATCCACAGCTTCTTTGGGAAAGCGAGTGTCAACCTGAAGTGACATATTTTCAGTTGTTCTGCAATTTGTGGTAATTAAGGTTTAGCTGTTCACCCACTTTTATGGTGCAGATACTCATGAGTTTCTTCTATTCTCAGATGATGCAACTTGTACAGTCAGTGACAGTTTTGATGGAGATGAATAAAACAATACATGCTGCTAATAATCCATTCATTTACAGAATGTTTTCTAATTAATTATTGGCAACAAATAAAGTATTTGTTACTGTTTGTAGCTTAAAGGGACTAAAAATGACATTTTATATACATATGAATGTATATAAATGTATTCTATTAAAATAATGTTAATAACTTGCATGTTTTTTAGATTGATTCCATGTTTTATAACACTCTTTCTCAATCATTTAGGCTACTGTGCCTTATGTTTTACACAAGCTCTACTTCTTCAGGATTCAAATAGTTATTGCTGCCAGTTTTTCAGAGTGTGTCACTGAATACCAGCATGAAAGGAAAACAGGTTCAATAGAATATGGTCAAGGATTTCTAATCATTTTCCTTTGAAAATTGACATGAACAAGTTTGGCTGAGTGGCAATTAGTAAAGCCATTGAAAATAAAATATATGTATTTGACCTAGAAAATTAATTTCTATAAAAATATTTCTGCGTTTTTGAATTTGTTCATGTAATAACGATAACTTCTAGCAATAATAAGTGGATGTAAATGAGAAACTTTTTTAGTCAAAAGCAAAAATTCCACACCAGCTGCAAATGCATGACAATATTAAGACACTTTATTTTAATTTGAAGGCCAATAGCACTTTTAAAAAAGTAATAGGGCTAAATATTAACAGGAAGTTGAAAGTAAGCTAAATATTGGTTATGTTTGCTCCAAAAAATACAATAACAAATGTCAATTCCTCCAATTAACTTCATTTTGATTTTACATCAGCAGGTGGTGCAATTGTTTCAGTTCTGAAGCTGTTGACTCAACAAACTGGCGCTATATTGACTTCCCTGATCCCAAATGTTTTATTTGTTGCTCTCTTTACCTGTTTACTCTTAACCTCAGCTATATATCATCAAAAATGACTCACCGGCTCACAGTGTTGGCAAAGGGTAATGCTTTTTTATCATGTATAATGACAAAAGCAGTTGCTTAAAAACATCTGATGTTGATAATGCGCAGATAATTTATTCTCTACAGAGTTTTTTGACAATTCGTGTGATGGAACCAAACCCGAAATGCCAGAAAACCTAATGGAATATGATTTAGGTTGCAACATTAAAACACTCAATGGAATTTATGAAAACATATAAAAGTAATTGGTTGTTTTCTCTGGATAAACAAAGATTTAAATAAATAGCTGGAAACTCAATAAAAATGTCAAAAGCTGGTTAAATGAATTTATGTCATTTTTTTAGACAATTTTAGTGGAGTTTGTGTAAATATAAATGAGATATACTTATATAGTGCTTTCCTAGCTTCTTGAGGGCCTAAGGTGCTTTACAGTCACAGTCCCACCTACACATACATTCACAAATTGATGGAAGATCTGGTGCCTAAAACTGGTGCCGACCCGTACCAAACAAAAGTACTGTGAGGTTCTGTGTCTTCAACACAAGTATGGCGAGAATCTAACCTGCACCTTCCAAAAGAGGTCAACCACTCTACCTTTGAACCACAGCTACCCCGTTCTAAACCAATAGCACAGAAATTATTAACAAATCTCATATAGGGCATTTTGACAAGCAGCATTAGTTCATACAAGAAACGCATGTAGTGGCGTACTTTGGACACAAGAGGGCACTGTCGCTCCACGATTACTGATGCTGTTGTAAATGTTTACGTGGATTTTTCAAAACTGTTTGATAATAACATTTTAAAGCTTAATAGGCCTAATTTGTTTATTGAAATATATATATATATATATATATATATATATATATATATATATATATATATATATATATATATATATATATATA
>NC_050523.1:12496746-12501243 GCF_002922805.2 Oryzias melastigma | reverse complement strand
TTAAAAAAAAAAAAAATCATAATCACAAAAATGTTTGTGTTTTTTTGTGTTTAGGGAGATTTTTCATATTTTAGCTGCAGTGTACTCAGTATGATCCTTTCTGCTGATCACACAGGACGTACATTAAACATTTGTCTCAAAATTTAAAACCAAAATCCAAAAGACTTAATGAATGAACACAGAGCTGATATCCCGGAAATTATTATTAGTAATATATTTTTTTTAACCATCTAAGTGAAATTGAATTATTTCCTAATCACCTCTCACGGCACACTAGTGTACTGCAGCACACTGTTTTAAAATCCCAGTTCTGGACCTGCTTATTCCGGTTCAGGGTCATAGGTTGCTGGAGCCTATACCCAGTTATTGCAGAGCAAAGGCGGGGTACACCCTGGACAGTTGGCCGGTCTGTCCACGCCACACAGAGACAGAAACATTCCCATCTAAAAGACATGTTTTAGAAACACAACTGGACCTATGATTCTTGTTTTGATGCTGTGATTCTACACTTCATGCATTTGTATAGTTAGTAAGTGTTTGAAAATGTATTTAGTATTTTAATGTAAATGTATTTTTACTTTCAACATCATGGGTTGCTACATATAAAAACTATGTGGCGAATTCTTGTGTTTTTTTTATGTGTAATTTTTTTTTAGTGGTAATTTTGAATAAACTATTATCATTGTGGTTAATGGTGAAAACCAACACGTGTACAAGGAAGTCATGTAAACTCCTTACAGAAAGGATTTGAACCAGGGCCTTCTCACTTTGAGTTCAGAGCACCAATGCAGATAAATCCAAAGCTAACATTTAAGGATAAAATTAGAATTTTCATGTCAGTGACAAATTTTCTTCTTTATTTTAAACATTTGATAAATATATGATATAGAAAAATCTTCCCAAAGAGTTTCACTTAACTGTGTTTTACATTTGTCTTTGTAGGTGCGACAAGGAAATATGTGTAAGACAGTAGGAATTCGTCAGAAGTCCTCCTCAGACGTGTATGCAAAGCAAGGACACGTTTCTTTTGTGCGTACAAACTGAACATCAACTACCTGCTGTGTGATAAACAAAACTTTCTAGTCAGACAACTGGGACTGAGAACAGCAGGAAACATGGGTTCAGAAGAAGACTGACACCACTTCAATGTCATAGTTTGAAACCTATAATTACTAGCCAGCAGTGCCAAGAGTTACACGATGAGCTGTCATTGTTCTAGATAAAAGCCATCTGAGCCGACTCTGTATTGACTCTGAGTCATCTCTAGATTATTTACTCACATCCATTTATCAGAAAAGCTGTTTTTCACTTTGGAAAACACCGATAACTCTGGTAAAATACGTAAACAAAAACAATATAAAGATATATATATTTTTTGCTGAATTTGTTCTGGTTTGTGTTTTAATTGAATTATTTGAATGTACCAAATAAAAAGGAAAGGTTATAACTTATGGCCACTAGATGGCGCAGCTGACCCTTGACATCCACTTTTTCTTAAAGGTGAAAGATTTCAGTTCAACGGGGCCGTGCATGTGCTTTAAAAGAACAATTCTAAATCCCTGCTTATCGAGCAAAGAAAACAACTCAACAAAATGATGTTTACTCCTTTCAATGTTTATTTATGTTGATTGTGATGTGGAAGTTTGTTGTTGTTGGTGCTGATCTCTAATTTCTGATGTTAATTTTGTTTCATATCCGGGGGAGAACCTATAGTGTATTGCAGAGTGTAATACTAGTAAAGTTTTTTTATTTAAGTTTTTGATTTTTTTTTATTTAAAAATGACAATTTAGTTCATTTATTTTCTATGTGTTTTTATATAATGCATTCGATTTCAGTTAACCAATTAAATAATTAAAATGTCTGCATAAAGAAGCCAAAAAGGTGTTTTATTTCAGTTTTTTTTAAATTTATTATCCTGTCAATATAATTCATTTTCAGCAGCTTAAAGGTTGAAAGAAGCGCTGATGGTTCATCCAGGCGCAAAAAATAAGTATTTTCTTTTAGAAAAAAACAGCTATTTCTGCAGTTTCATCAGCCCTGTGACAAAGTCAAACTGTTGGTCAACCTCTCTTATCCGTTCATCACTATCTGCGCTCACTCTGTTTGTGCTTTGGTTCCTTTTGGGTTCATAAAGCCGCCGCTGCTGCCGCTTGGGGGCGTCGCATTATGGGAAGATTACAGACGCATTGTCGCCTTCCGTGCAATAAAATGGAAGATATGCCCGTGCAAGGCGCCAGGTGAGCAATAAGGAGGGCCAATTGAGACAGTTTGTATCATGTTTACACCTATTCACCAGCGCCAGGCGGGCTAAACATTAATCAGAAGATATACAAATGCAGATATGGACTTGATAAAGTGAAGGTGCAATAGAAAGAGTTTTTTTTTCTTCTTCTTTTTCTCACTCTGACCGACAGTAACTTTCCTTTTGTTTGTCAGTTTTCTGACTTTTTTTCTGCAAAATTGCATTTTTTTGGTCCACATGAAAAGAAAATTCAACTAGTTTCACTTTTATTTTTAAATTTAAACCTTTTTAAATAATATTTTTTCCCTGATTTTAAATAATCAGAACTGCAATAAATCTAGACCCCTTAATGAACCCAAATAGACCAAAAGATTTCAGCTTTTTTTACATTTTGACAAAAACTATTATTTTTTTTAATATAAATTCATACAAAAACAGCATTTCAATATTTTTTTATTGAAACTTTCAACAACACGATGTCGATGTTGTAAACTAGACATAACTCCGGTACAACATAAACCCACTGACAACTTAAGAAACACAAAAAGAAAAAGAAAAAAAACCTTCATATTTTTTTCATCGATTATGCGGCACTTTGACGATCAGGTGCGCAAAATATGGAATAAAAAGAGGAGGAGAGAGCAAGGAAGGGGGGTGGGTGTCCATTTTTGTCATTTTTTCCAAAAGAAAAAAATATATATATTCATTTTCAAGCCATGGGTGCAGTGCGTTGTCGCCTTTTCATTCAAACAGTTCACACACGGGGACAACAGGTGAAAATACAATGGCACATGAGTGTGAGTAACTACAGCTGAGGTGCTTTTTTTCTTTTTTTTTCTTTTCTTGGAGGGGGCATAAAGACATTTTTTTAAAGAGGGGGGTATAAATGTTAAAGGATAATAATCCACAAACTTTTTACACAGGTACATCGATAATAAATTAAGAACTGATCCCTAAAAACAAACTACTCCGTTGTATTTACACGCAATACCAATATGAAATAATTACATAAATATTTTATATATCCATATTTACACAAATGATCAATAGTAACATTTTTTTGTTTGTTTTAATTAATTAGATGTCTGGTTCCCTTTCCTGGTTTGGGCTAAAATCATGCTTGGGCCTGTTTGTCCCAGCACTCATTCAATAAGGCCTTTTTTATTTTTCAAAAAAAGAAATTGAAGAAATTTAAAAAGAAGTTTTAAATTTGGAACTCTTTTTCCCATCTTTACTAAATGTTTCCTTTTAGATTTTAAAATAACATTCTGGTTTCAGGGGACATGCAACAACCGATCGATCAATCAGTTCACAAAGCTCCAACACAATACAGCAGTCTTTTCTTTTCTTCTTTTTCTTTTTTTTTTAAGAAGTCCAATCGATTCAGAGTGCATGTTCCAAATACTTTTTTTTCCCTTATGTGACAAAATTCAAGGAAAAAGCAGCAACTTTTCCAAAGTTTCCAAAGTCACAGCCATGCCAGCGCTTCCTTTCAATACTTGTACGGTATTCAGATGCCGGAGGGGAAGGGTTTAATTTATAGTAATAATAAAAAAGAAAGAAAGATGTGTAATAAACAAAGTGCATTTCAGAAACTAAAAAAAAAATCAAAAAGTTCACGTTTGGAGTTATTTATTTATTTTTTCTCAACCTGCATAAATCTGAGACTGTCCTAAATGTAGTCAGAAGTCTTTCTGGGGTTTTCATGCTGTCTTAAGGCGAGCCGCTCCGCGCCCTGTCCTGGCTGGAGTCCAGTCCGCTGACCAGGCGCTGGATGCTCTGCAGCTCGTTCGCGGCCTCCTTCTCCGCTTTTGGAGACATAGACACGGATCCGGATGACACCGTGGATGAGTGGCTGGTCACCTCCGACGTGGAGTCCAGCGTGACGGCTGACACGGGGCTGGCGGGGACTATGCCGTCCGCTTTGAGCTCGGTGCCACCGCCTCCCCCTCCTCCGCCGCCCATGGATGGCATGGCCGTGGTGAGCAGGGTGCTGTCCGGTACCGTCATGGGGAGGGGGTAGGGGCTGTACCTGAGGCGCGGGCGCACCGCATTCAGAAACGGGTGCCGGTGAACCGAGGAGGAGGCGGCGGAGGAAGCAGCGGCGGCTGCTGCCATGTAGGTGTAGGGATACGGGAACAAACTCCCAAATGGAGACATGGCGATGCCCTGTGGGGGGTGGACAGAGAAACGGAGCGTGAAGATCCAGGCTGGTGCCGTGACATCATGTGCGTAAAAACGCGAGAAAAATATC
>NC_050523.1:12477678-12496621 GCF_002922805.2 Oryzias melastigma | reverse complement strand
TGCATGCGCGCACTCCAAAGCTTAAAGCATGTTACTTGCTCAAGAATTTGTAATTCAAACGACTTCTGCCATCAAAGTAAACTGCCTCTTAATACCAAAAAGAAAACCGATAAGGTCACATTTATTGACTAATAAAATATTATATTTCTCCCTATAAACCAGGGTGGAATGTTCCAAACTGCGCACCAAAAAAAGCGCAAGGGCGCATATCAAAAGGTTGTTCAACACTTTGAGATGTTGGTTTTTGTACCTCTTAAGTCAGTTTCTTCTGACTTACAAGTAAAAACAACAACAAAAACAAAAATAATTTGGTGTTTGACTGTCAAATGTAAAAGTTTTTATCTGTTTTAACTGTACACGTCCCTATTTTACTTGTTTTAACAAATAACTGTAAAGGTATCCCTGATTATGACGTATCAAATCTGTCACGCAGCTGTCCAATCAGATCTCTCACATTTGCATGAGGTCTCCGACAGAAGTAAACAGGTTTTACCTGTGATGCCAAGACGTGTTGCTGCAGGTGGAAGGGCAGGCCCGGCGTCCCCGTCAGGCTCTGGGGGGGCGATGCCATGCTCGTCGTGTCCATGGTGCTCACCCCTCCCGAGGAGACTGCTGCCAGTAGGGGTCCCATCCCCGCGGCCATGTTTGAGAACGCACCCCCCATGTTGAACTGGCTGGGGTGCAACAGAAACGGGTGCGCGCTGCCAAGGTGATTGAAAAACTGCTGTCCGGTTAAACCTGGCGGAAATCCGAAATTATGCAAGTGGTTGTGGCCCAAGTGCGCGCTGTCCGTCTGCACAGTCAAAGGCATGAAGCTCTCCTTGTTTATTGACCTGCACTCGTCAGGTTTGGACTGGTCCAGGTTAGGGCTCTTCAGGTCTTCTCCAGAGCGCGTGGTGCTGGAGATGACCGTGATGGGGCTCTGCCGTGAGTCTGCCGGGGTTTTCTCAGTTCTCGGGCCGGTTTCACGGATCCTGCCGGCAGAGTCGTTCGTGAGGGCATTGCCCCCCTTCACCGGGCTGGCCTCGTGGTCCTTCCCGTCGTCGGTGGTTGTGGAAATCTTGCTGGAGTCCGGCCCGTCTTTGTTGTGTCCATCCTTGCTCTCGTCATCGCTGTCCTCGTCGCTGTCGCAGAAATCTGGAGAGGGGAGAAGGGGCATCTGTTGGCCTTTCCGATCACCTTTCAAACGTGCAGGGCACTTGTTGCAACGTGCAGGAGCACACTGGTGTCCAATGACACGCAATTAGTCAGCTCAGCAATTAAATTTTATTTTCTCTGGATTCCCACCGACATAAATCGTGTTTAATTCATTTTACTCGACTTAATTTCAGGCACACTGCTCATCTATGACATTATTATGTCTCAAATTAATGACTGGATTCTTTCTTTCTTGTGCTTTTTACGCATTTCAATTAGCATCCAATGCGGGAGACATTCAATTAGTTTCCCTTGATGGTTCGCATCTCAGTTTAAAGAGCATGTCAGAAAATAATAATACAAAAAAATACAATTCTTTTACTGACTTTTTGACATTAGAAAGGAGTTGGAGAAGCCTTCCAGTTTACCTTTCAGGTGTGGGGGACCCACGGTGGAAACAGCAGGGGAGGAGGCCTGGCCGAAGCACTTAAAGGGAGCCTGCTCGCCTGAAGAGTCGTCTGAAGCGCCGTTTTCCTTTTTTTGCTGCTCCTCGTAGGAACGCATGGATTGAAGGGCCAGCTGTTTCCTACAATCCAGAGATCAGGCTGTTAGAAGCGGTGAAAGTCGCAGCTCCGGCTAAATCAGCGCAGGAAATGACCAAACTTTAAGAAAATATCAAAAGTTCAGGTCCACTAAATTATTTGTGTAGTTAAAATTAAATTTTTAAAGGGTACTTGTGAAAGTTTGGGTGCAAGTTTAACTCCCTCGACCCCCCTCTTTTTTTCTCTCTCAAATCCTCATGTCTTACCTCTTCTCTCGTCTCCCATTGCCGGTGTCACGAAATCCTTTAGCAAACGGATTATGATCGATTTTCAGTTGAGTTATCTGAAATAAGAATAAATTATGTATAAAGACACGTAAATGTATAAACACATATATTTTGTGAATTTTAAATCGCGCGAGGAAGTATGTTCCATTTAAGCTGTAAAACCATTTATGTTATAACAATTAAGTACATTAAACAGTCAAGAGAGCACCTCTATTCTGGAAAAAAAACGTTTTTTTAATAAGATAAAAAGAAATATATAACTTTGTTTTAACTGTACAAACGCCCATTTCATCCACTTTAATTCATGTGCGTAATTACGCACGAGCGCAGGTGGCTACGGTGCCATAGTTTCCAACACATTACAGCTGAAATTCTTTCAATTAAATGTATTTAAGGATAAAAGTTTTCACGTTAAATTTCCATTCTCCTTTCCTCTCCTTCCTCTTTTAAACCCATTGCACTCCCCCCTTTTCCCCAGTTTTTTTTTCCTTTTCGTAATTTTGTTCAACCCAAGCCCCCTCAGTTAACACACACACACACATGCAGACACACACATACGCAAAATATCCAGGGGAGGGAGAAAGGAAGCCGGAGCCAATGCCAAATCCCTTCCACGTGATTAAATAAACGGAAGATAACCTGTATAGCATTCCTCAGAATTATTACTTTCCGACCACATGTAGGTTGGCGAATGTGGCACTTCCTTGCAACATCATAGCCCCCCTCTCCCCAACCACCAGCCCCCACATTCTCTACAGTACCAACAGATATGACGTCTTTCATATTTAATGACAACAAAATGGTGCGGAGCATGAAAGAGAGCGCGCGCCTGACAGGAGCGGGGACGCTCCAGCCATGTTTGAGAAAATGTGAAAAATGTTGGAACACACTCCGGCCACCCCCGCTGGGCGATAATCGTTGCTTACCTTGTCATTTTGATAGGCAGTCACGGCGATGAAATCCGTTTCGGGGAAAACATAAGTTCTGAAGGTGCTGTACGGGAGCTTGAGAATATCGTTTGCCCGCACAATGTGAAAGCGAGGCTGATATTTGTGCATGGAGTTAAGAATAGTCTGCAACAGACACATAAAAAGAAGCCCTAATTAGAAAATCAAAGCAAGCGTTACATTTATTTAAAAATACAAATAATACAATAATATAATAATTCAAGAATAATTCGATTATTAGGAAAATTTACATACATTAGTTGAACTTACAAATCCATGCTTGTCGGAGATGTTATTAGTCAGCTTGAGTTTGTGAAAATTAACAACTTTTGACATCCACTGCTCCCCAGTTGCTGGACTGTCCGGGTGAATGTACATCCTCTTTGGCATTTCGGGGTCGGCCTTTCCTGCCACCATCCACCGCGAATTGTGAAACTTGTACCTGCAGTCGTCGGCTGCAACTATATCCATCAAGAGTATATACTTGGCCTTCTTGTCCAGACCAGTGCACCTCACTTTGAAGGGAGGAAACATCCTCCTGCAAAGAAGAAAGGGAGGGAAATAAATTAAATAAGGTTGGAGGAAAAAGTTGGAGGAACTTCAGAAATTAAAAAAAAAAGTTTAGGCTTTGAATTTGCTAGTTCCAAAATTGTGCATTTTTGTGCGTAAATTTACACATTTTAACCATTGTTTTTTTTAGTTTTTTTTTTTTTTTTAGTTTATAGCATTTCCAGCAAAATACGTAAAGACAGATTTTGGCCTCCTAACGCTTTGGAAGTCTTTACACAGCAGCCCCTTTTGCATATTTTCACTGCCATGACGACAAACAACCAAGTCCGAGCTTTACGCACCCACACATGACATTTTAGCACACAGAGCACTGACGCAAAGGCTGAGAGGATTATAAGCAAACCATATTCCTGATATCAGAGAGTGTGTATGGATCCTTAAATCTGAAAGCTAATATGACAGGACGCCGGATTCAAACAACCGCAGCAGCTGCATGCATAATCTCCTGTTTAAATGCGTTTGTTGTCATTAAGGACGTGTTCATAAGCAGGCATGAAAGCCGCCAAATTATCAACAGGTTTTAATCTTCATTGGTTAAGTGTTTTGCTTTACTTAGGTGGTGCGTTGGGGCTTTTATTTAGGAGTAAGCACATGTTTTAAAGATTATACTTTGGTGCCATCTGTGTGGCAATTATGAGAGGTAATTGTCTTAGATTGTGTTAAAAAGGGGGGTGATTAAAATATGAAGGAGAATTGAAATTAAAGCCATGATTTCTGGGGGCACCAAAAAAGTTTTTGATGAGAATACTTTTACTTTTACTTTTTATGTTTTGTTTTTTATGTCAACAAGCAAAGCAGTATATTTCACCTTCCGGATTTTGTGATCACCATCTCGGTGCCCTTCTTGTGGAAAAGTTCCCAGAGCTCCTTGGCTTCCAAGTGAACTTTAGGGTCGTCCTCCACCTCTTCCTCGGGCTCCAGGCTCTTCATGGGCCTCAGGTGGGCGGCTGCAGCCTGGTGTCCCAGCGAGGAGAAGTGGAGGCCGGTCTCCGCGGCTCCCATGAGCTGGTCCATGATCGGCTTCCCCAGCGCGCCCGGCAGAGACAGGGAGCCGTTGGGAGGCAGCGCCAGAGCCGGGAAGAACGGAGGCTGGTGACCCAGCATTGCACTCATGGCAAATTCCGGACCCCGGTGAGGTATAAACGGATGATATGCCATACTTGAGCCCTGTATGACTGGATCTCTCATCAGGAAGTTCATCCAAGTGCAGGCAACAAATGGAGACGATCGTGCGTATGGGTTTCTTGAAGCAGCGAAAGCTTTCAAGAAGAGCAGCAACTTGGAGTGAAAATAAGATTAAAGCAAATAATAAAAAAGTTTGAAAAGAAACCAGAATCCCTCCTTTGGCGCAACAGGAAGAAACATCCAATATTTTTCACAAGTTCTGAAATAGTCCGCTGTTGAGGTTTAGGATGAAAACTTTGAAAAGCAAAAAAGGATCTCCATTAATCTTCAGAGCCGCTTCACTTCGGAGGCTGACACTCATCTGACACCCCTGTGTTGTCGCGCTGGCTTTCGGACATTAGTTGATCTGGACGGACCGGGGTGAGTCACTTAATTGTCCGCGGCGCATTCTTCCTCCTCCGCCGCCGTTCAAAATATCGGCATTCCTGTTAAAAAGCGTTCCTTCTTATTGGCTTCGGTCCTGCTGCGAGTGTTGAAATATTTCGATAGCGCCGCCGAATAATCCTCCCCCCCCTCTCTGCCTTTACGCGCTCCGGACATGCACTCTGATGCGCACACACTCACTCTATCCCTCCTCTCCCTGCCGCGCGCGCACACACTTTTTCAGAGGGAGACGTGTGCAGAGAAGGGAGTCCGGAGAGAGGAAGAGAGAAAGAGGTGGTAAGGTCCCAGCTCCGTGATTTTCCTAGCGCCTCTGTGGCCCATAGGGCTTCATAGTGTATGGATGTGTTGCGTGTTACGAGGAGCAGCGCTCCGTTTGATTGGCTCTTTCACGCTTTCGGACCAATTGTGAGGCGCTGTGGGCGTGGTTTTGACAGGTCGGGCGGAGGGGACAGACTTCAGACTTATAAAAAGGTGTTTGGACACTCGGAAGAGGTTTTTCTTTCTTTCTTTTCTTTTTTTCCCTCTTTACCCCCGTGAAACGCCACCCATCCTCGGTCAGTATCGTGTGAATCTGTCAACAGCGGGGCAGATGCTGCGCTGACGAACAGCACAGCCAAGCCGGGCAGCCGGCTCTCTCCAGCGGGGGAGATGTTGCGCTCTGCTCCGCTGGCTGCCGATCCTCTGGGTGTTTTCAGACTTCCTCTCTTAATTCTCGGTTTATTTAGTCTTCAAATGCGTATTTTCAAATGAAAGCTGGAGAATTTACCAGTTAATGCAGCACCAACAATTAAAAGTTATTGATCCGTGCATGCATAATTCATATTTAGAGTTTGTCCAGATGTTTCTCTTTATTTTTATTTTACTCTAAAGTCTAAAACTTACAACTATTTGTTTGGGGAATATTTAAATTTATTATTTTTTTGTAACAAAAATACATTTATTTAACAAATAACTTCTTTTTCCTTGAGATCTCCAAAAAGCGCACAAGTTTGGAGCAGACGCACAGGAAGATTTTACGCACGAGCCCTTTAGCTGTGATGCGACCATGCGTACAAACTATCTATCAAAACGTTGATGGTTTGAGTCACGCCGATCAATTTTCTTGTTAAATATAGAACAATTTCCCAGCACAAGTGTCTCTGCAGGGAAACATTTTCAGTCTTTTATAAAATGACAGTCAGATGCTGCAGCAATGACCAGGTGTTATTGGCAGAAGAATCAATTTCAACACTTTTTATTTATTTAGCTTAAGCCTCTGTCAAAGTATTTTTTTATTGCTTGTTGTGTTAGATTCCATCTATTGTTTAGAAATGGAGCTACTGAGCTTTTGAAGAAGGCGCCTCCTTGTTTGACGCAGTCAGTCAAGCATCAAAAATTTTGAACTCAGTCACAAATTCACAGGTAAACTAGAGTGTTGTGCCCTGCCAGCCACCGGACAAACATTGACCGTCAATTCTCAGTCTGCTGTCTGTCTTGCCAGAGACCAAAGCATGCTTTCTTGAGTCATTAAGGTGGGTGGTGGATGGGATGGGGTTGGAGTGGGGGGGTTCAGAATCTAGCAAAATGAACTCCTATTCCAAGAGTTTATTTCTTCTGATGTTTTGCCTCTTTTTATATGTGCAACCTGGTCAAAATTCTCTTGACTTTGTTAAAAGGTGTGATGCACTTGTTGCACACATAAAAACATTTATGGGCGTCTGTATTGTTTTGAAGTTTAGGGCTGGAACATGTCAGTTGAAGCCTCGGGGCTCAATCCAGGCCGCAGTGGAGGCATAGCTTCAACAGAATTCACATTTTCCAAGTGTTACAGCTCGACACGTTGTCGATCACGGTCACAGGCAAATGTCGTGCTGCCTTCTGCATACATGGGTGTTGCCATTAAGAATACTCGTCCTTGTGCATGTGCATGCATGTGTGCAGAGGGTAGTGCTCGACACATAGTATAGTATATTCCCCCAGGCGGATGGGATATCTGGCATGTGCTCTGTGATATTGATTTGCAACAGAAAACAAATGCAACACTGTTAAAAAGCTGCTGCGGCATCTTACTGACTGAAAATTTCCCCAAAGCGCCCAACAGCCAAGGCCAGTCCATGATGCATCAGGGCAAAACTTTAGAGGCACTTTTCATTTTGACTTGGTGGAACCTCACAGCCTTCCTTTTGTGTCAGCATGGGGTCAGGTCTGTGTCAATTGCCGGGGCTTATTCTTCTTTAAACACTCGGCCCCATTAGCGGCACATTTCAATTTAGTGGAAGGTGTCATCAAATAGGAAGCAGTGTTGACATTGTCTCAGCCTCCTCAGTGTCTGTGGCCAAGCTGGCTTCATTAGCTAAGCAGTGGAGAGTGGTCAATACACTATATAAACTTTTACAGGGTTAGGGCTCACAGGGACTTGGAAGAGGCTATAAAAAGGTCTGAGCTGACGCGACTGATTGATGAAGCAAACTTTGTCAGCGCTTCCCTTTATGCATCAACAAGGAAGACGCACATCAAAATAAACAGAGGTGGTAAATCTGAAAATTCTTACTATGCAGGGGTGATCTCTGGCTGAAGGGAATGATGACTCATGCTTTTAATCTGACTGATAATTTGAAGCATCGTGCAGTTTACTTGTCCGCACAAGCTGCAGGAGTTAACCGCACTGACATTTCGCTCTTTTGCTAATCTCACAATATCAGTGCTTCGGAAAACAGAGCAGCACTGGGGTCTTCGGTTATGAGGCTTCCATGCTCCGACTGCCACTAACAGCCAGGCGGTGTAGGTTCATTAAGCAAAGCTTCAAAGACATTCCTGGAATTGATCATGGAGCTGCAAGTGATGTAATGTATGCTGTCCTGTTTATTTGCAGATTGTTAATGATAAGCAAGGACAGACTTGGTGGCACCGCTCCTGAATGGAGCAGATTGTCTGGTGAGAGTCATCAGCTCTAACACGACATGATAGGGAGAGGAAACATCGCCAGATTAGTTTATTCAACAAACGCACTGATTCCAAACGCCGCCGTGTCCGCCCTGACGTGAAGCGGACGAAATGTTCAATTGGCAGCGTAATGACTTTGTAAACGCAGGCTTTTCCCCTCATGGGGCTACAACTGATCAGCTGATTCTGTACTCCCCTCCAAAAGAGTGACTACTTTTACAGCACATGAACTAGAAAGACGATAAACTCTCTACCTGTCCACAAAATGTCTCTGTCAGGCATTTTGAGCCAACCCTTGCTCCCATCAATTCTTGTAGCAGCCAGTTATGGCTATTGATGAAATACTATTTTTGTTAATTAGGGGATGTGCTTATTGATGGCGGCGCATTGACTACAGATGTGGGCAAGGAAGCTTTGGTTGCGGTTGTTAATCAGCCGTGAGTCAGGCTCATATCTTTTACCTTATTACCTTGTAGTTAGGAAGGGGTGGATTGAAAGACAAGCTTTCCATGTCTGGTATTTGATGCACAATCTATAGGTAAGAAAATCAATGCTCAGTAGCTCAGAGGAAATGGATGTTGTCAAATGGTTTTAAATGTTTTACTGAATCACATTTGGGTACAAATCAGGAGAAATCTGTTCAAATGTAGGTTTGCATCACATTGTTTGGCTAGAGGCCTGCTAAAAGCTTCGTTAATGGTTCCAATTCACGGAAGAAGGAAGAAAAAAAAAAACCTCGTTATTGCTTGTTTCTGCAGAATAGAGTCCTGACAGCTGCGCTTTGAGAGTACATTGTACACAGCTCCATTAGAACAAACCAGTCCAGTGGCATGCATCACCTGTAGAGCATAATGCGAGGGATTTGTCTGCTCAGCCCCATAAACAGCCGTCAGGCTTTTTCTGTAAGCTACAGGCTGTGTGATCAAGATACTCACTGCAAAAGCCTCAGATGTGGACCATGTGTCAGAGGCATTTAGCTTGCCTTACGTGCCACCACTCGCCGGCATGTGAGATAAGCATCTTTCTGTGTTCCGAGGACGGAGAATTGGTCTGGATCTGGTTTTGCATGCTAAACGGCAAACAATGGCAAATGGGAAACAGAGGGATCCTCTGGTTATTTGTCATCAAGTTAGCGCAGTGTAAACACAGCGCGTTCCTTCACAAGAGCCATCAGTTATTAGAATCAAAATGTCTTGGGGTTTGGACAGTGAGGTGCCCTGATGTGGGTTTCTGCTGTCCGTTTAGCTTCCCCACCGCAGGCATCAAACTCGGTGAAGCTTTGACTACAACCGCACCACGTTAGAAGGTTTAGCCGTCGATTCCAACCTCAAGTCTTGATGCTTTTAAGAAGAGAGTGCTAGAAAGCGGAGGGTTCCTCCAACGAGGGAGTCTCGGACTTAGGGGGTTAGGGCAGCTTCTCTCTGGAGGTTAAGTGGGATAAGTGCGTGGCTCATGTCAACCCCACTACCCCCCAATAGTTTCTGGAAAATTTGCAAAGGGGTCAGATTGGATTACTGTGTTTTGGTATTTACATGGAGACATAAGGCTTTGAAATGGAAAACCATAGGCGGAAAAGCAAGTGCCATGCAGTCTGGAGAGTCTGGTAAAAGAAACCAGCAGTGATTTTCAATGACAGGATGGTTGAATACATGTCTTTTTCATCTGTCTGCACTACAATCAGACATTTTATTAAAGACAATGATGATGGAGGAAACTGGATCAAGTGCAATGTAAACCCTTTAACTAAATCTGTTCTAAAAGACCTGAGATTGACATTTAATAGGAAATAGGGACGTTTTAGGCATATACCATATCCCAGATGGGGTTTTAGCTTCAAGGGAGCTCCTTAAAAGCACTTAAGGAATTTTGCAGCACAGTTATACAAGATAAACTGCAGTACACTCCATCCTAAATGACCTTGTAAAAGCTAACTTAGGTGTGAGTTACCCTGAAGGTAAGCCAGGTTTTCCTGGATTTGTGCCTCAGGTGGTCTGTCATTTTTCCTGTTCAGCTTCATTGCAGACCTGCTGGGATAAGTTTTTCTGGGTTATTTGAAGAGGGATTCTCCAACCACTCCCTGCAGGTGCTGTGTGCAGGCTTGAGCCCCTAATCTGCACCATTCAGTGTGGATTTTGCTGCACCACAACCCACTTTTTTGGGTTTGTTTGTTTTAAATCCTGTGAAGATAAGGGAAAATGACAGGGTGTGCATCTCAGGAATAAACCACACAAAAAAAAAGAAATTAAAAAAAAAGGATTGTTTGGACTTTAAATCTTTTGTGAATTCAATACGTATTTCAAAATAAAATCCGAATTTTCAAAATAAAAATAAAATAAAATTCACAATCAACAAGTGTTGTATTTTGGGGGAACTTTTCTCAACCGGTTGACACCATTCTTCACGGGTGCTGTCGCCCACTTTCCTGCTCTGCTGTCGCCGAAACTTGACCTCCCGTTTCAGGGTGATTTAACGGAGTTGTCAGGCGCGGGAGCAGCACTTTGAAATGCGGCTTGTTCGGGTGGCGGCACAGCTGAGTGCGGTCAGTCCAATCTTTGTAGAAAGCTACTGTATGTAACCTTGTAATTACATGTGAAAACCTCACATAGGGCCTGGCATTGAGGCACTGGGTTGATCTAAAAAAATACGTCTTTATATTTCCAAAATAGCTTTCAGTCATAGTTAAAATAATAAAAAATAAAGTTTTGTTTCAAAAATTGGAAAATGTGCTAACTTAATGTTTAAAATACTAATAAGTTTGCATTTGTATTGCACTGAGTGAGAAATTTACAGGTTAGTCAGGCCCGGATCTCTCAGGCACAACAACAAAAAAATATTTTCGGTCTATAGTTATATCTAAATATCTGACCTCCATCCTATAAACTCAAACCAGCTCAATCACCCATCGTGGATTAAAACTTTCTCCTCTCAGATCTGACTTCAGCGTGACCCGAGTCAGACAGTTTCAGAGCCATTTTTTTCCTTTTTCTTTTCCCCCTTTAACTGCCTGTTTGCCTCTGGTGCTTTTTTCATGTCTAAATTGCCAGTCCTCGGATACTTACGACATTTGAAATATGAGACTGGTCGTATTTAAAGTTAGACAATACACCCAAACCACATGAAAATCAAAATGAGAAGGGATGCGGTTAACGGGGAGGGAGGGAGGGAGTTAGGAGGATGAGGAGGGGGGGCGCTTTCATTTATTGAAGTCACTACAGATGTTTTGCATAAAGACGTTTTTCGGGGTAATGAGAGGGAGTTGTTGAACGTAAACTGAACTTGGTTAAGTTAACTTATAGGCGATTTTTGGGGTAACCGAGGAAACGCGCACGAGGCTGGATTCACGCGACTAAATACATTTTAAAAATCCTTGGAGAAAAATAAAAATTTAAAATATATTTTTTTAGAAACTACTTCACATTTCTATATTTTATTGTGTGATTTTACTGCGCCATAGTGCGCTTTTTACGCATGGGTTTATTTGCGCAAATTCAGAAATGTAGCATTTTATTTGCTAAAACCTGTTGATTCTTACATACACAGATGCTTTTGTAAATATTAAAAACATATAATAAATAATTTAACTCAATTTTTTTCCATCAGCGTCCGTTTTTGTGGGTCCGCGCGCTCAAACTCCAGATTCATCCAAGTGCGCACCCCGAAGACCCAATCTTACCACACAGCCGACCAATTAAAATCCGATTAGGAAGCATCTGAGTTGTCCAGCGCAGGGCAGTGAAAAGCCCGTAACCTTTCCTCGCTGAGGTCATTCACCTAATAAGATCCATTGCCTATAGTGAAGCCGCAGACCTTCACAAATGTTCCTGGCGACCGAGTGTGGCCCCAGAGACCTTTGGCATGCATCGTTGTTTAATTGGTCACTGTATTTAAGAATAAGTTGGGATTCCAGTTAATTAGTGGCGAAGTGAATACGATTGAACATTATATGATTTGCTCCCGCTCCCCGGTTTGTTAGTGCGGATTTGGGGTGGATCAGCTTTTGTGCTTGACAAATGAGAAGTGAGTAGCGTGGTGCCAATGCACAGTGTCGTTTTGTGGACTGGCGACAGTCTCCTTTCATGGGAAAAACTTAAAGGCGGCCCGCGTTATCACAGGACCTCATTATCTCATGTCTGCGACCATCTTTTGAGAACAAGCCCTAATCAAACATGGCACAGACCTACTTTGCAGAACTTTGGTGCACAAAAAAACTCCCCCCTTTCCACCCCTCACTTTCCCCTAAACGCGCGCACACACATTTCTCTCACTTTTTTTAGACCACAATTTCACGCATCCATTAAACACATTTTGCGTCAAGTAATTAATCTGAGATTACTTTAATAATCTGAAACAGGTTTTCACTTGTTGCTTTGGAGTGTTTTATTTTCCAAAAATATACATTATAAAGTTTAAAATTTATTTTTTTATTTGCAATCATCAGATAACTCATGGGTTTCCTCCAAATCAATAGATTATTAAAGGACTGTTAATTGGGCTTGATCACATGATCCATATCTTCCGCGCGCCTCTTGGTGCAAGACAGTGATGACATCCACCCCGCGGGGCTGTGCGCTCTATTTGCACAAGCCCGCAAAACCAGAGAGGAGTTTGTGCGGCCATAAAGCATTTATTTACCTCCAGGTGAGTGCCGCACAGAGTGCAGAGTAAAGATCGCAGGAGAGATTTACACCTGTCTCTCCGCTCAAATGGAGAAGCCTATAGCCTACAGAGATGGCCACTGGAGCCAGCTTGTCTGGGGCCGTGCTAGACAGCCCACCCCCTTTTTTTCCTCCACTGTGGATTAAACAACATCATAAAAAATGACCATCAACGCGCACACTGCAAACAGACCATTCTCCCGGGCGCCTGGCGCGCAAAGCTGTCGTTTAGGCAGCAAAGGACGGGCTGCAGAGTGCTTCCTGCGTCTTGCGTTTTTCCACACACTTCTTTGGACACTTTCCGGGCCATGTAAACACTGAGGAGCGTTTGATGTCGCTGCTGCGGGTTGTGGGAGGCTGCTGATGGACATCTACCAGATAAGGAGCCGCAGCTATTGCGCCACAAGAATGTTTTTTGTTTTTTTTTGAATCTGTGGCTCTTTGAGACCATGGATGCACACTTTTGAAAATGATCTATGGATGACAAACTGCACACAGTCCGTGCACCATGGTTCTTTTCACCCCTGTTTTACCTGTTGCTTATATCTGAACAGGGTTGTCAAGCCTGCAGGCATTTGCAAAACAAATCACACCCTTTACTTGAATTTAGTTCACTTAGTCTGTTTATAGCAGAATCACACCTAATTTATTACATTTATACAGATTTAGTTGATGAAGGTCAGTCAAAAATCTTTTTATTTTTATTAAAAGACTATTTCTTCTATCATACTTCCTCATATATTCAACATATTTTAATATTTAGTAACTGAAACCAATTGTGGTGACAAAAATTACATGAGGATTAAGAGCAACTTGTAAATGTGAAAATATCTTCGAGGAGGCTGTGCTAAATGTGTGTGTGCACGCTTCCTTAATTCCTCTGAAAGCAATTTTAACATTTTTGGTATGTGAACAAGGCAACTCATTTGTGTTTTAATGCATTCAAAGGTCAAACTTTTAGGCACCTTGAAATATGAATCAAGTCTGTTTTTTTAAAGTCACCTGATAAAACTCTGTGATTACAAATCAGAAAAAATGAAATATTTTGTGTTAGATTTTTCATCATCATTTAACTTGTTAAGACCCAAGCTAATATTAGAGCTAAATAGTAAAGCAGGATGGAAATATAACCCAAAATGTGATTTCCACCCATGTGGACAGCAGGTCTCAAGAGGTAAATGAGAAATTTGGGCTAAAATTTAAGTGTGAGGGTATAAAGAACTGAGCATACGCTCGCCCTGCTTCACGGAAGCTGGTTTAAAACTCTCCAGATTTTTCCTGGCCAAGTATTCGGCACAATTTCAGCCTTTGCAGCCACAGACACACTCAGGTTTTTCTTTTCCCCCTTCTCCCAAGCTTTTTTTTTTTTATGCTCAATTTAAACAGCAACCGCACTCGCTGGAACATTAGCCAGTGGTCACTCTGCTGTCCTCAAAGCAGGGAGGGTGTCCAACAGTATAAAAAAAAACTTTCCTTCGACTTCAGAAGAGGAGGACTGTGGAGGTTCTGCTTGATGGCTACAAATTAAAAGCTTTACCAGTCATTTCCTAAAGTTGTCAGCATTCCCTTGCCTGACTTTGCCATAATTATTTTGGATTTTGCATTTTTTTTTTTTTTTGCAAAAATTAGGATGCAAATTCTCCGATCCTTAAATAACCAAATTTTTTAGATGTGTGACAAGATAAAAACTAAGTCCAGAGCTTCTTTTTTGCGACTATTTTTGCCGAAGTGACTCCATTTAGCTGAGGTCACAGCACCAGAAAATATTCGAATTAGATTCAATTTTGAGCAAACAAAACTCTAATTTTAATTCTGCAGAAGATCTTGAATTTAATTTCAAATGATACTATGTGTTCACACTTTACACTGAATTTGATGTTTGGATATTTAAAAGTAGTAAAAAATGTTGTTTGATAATTTTCCAAACCGAATTTTAGTTGGAACAATCGTGAATAAACACAAATTGTTTTGTTTCAACGCCAAAAAATAGAACTTCTGTGATGCAAAGTGTGGTTCAGAGGAAGTTGGAGGAGAAACGCAGATTTGTCTTCGGATTGTTTTATGTTTCATTTTGTCATGGAGCCATTCAGTCATCTTATGCTCTAGCCGGCTCTTCTGGAAAGCTGTGGGACTGGCAGCGTATGTGCAACCTGGAAATGATAAAAGGAAGCCTTGCATCCAGTGAATCCATGAGGGAATACTGAATGGGAGCAGCAGGAGCCAACAGAGAGCGGTGATTTCCAAAATGGCTCTCCTATTGAATGACAATAGCCAGACCTCTATGCCTGTCTCTTTTTCTTTCTCCGTCAGACAACAAAAAAACCTTTAACATAATAGAAAAAAGGCAAGAAAAAATCTAAATGTGATTTGTTTGGATTGGAGGAAATTAGATGCAATTTCAATTTGCCAGCTGATATTTCAATTGTCATCGGAGTAGGAATTTCTTATATTTGTGCATATTTTTTTGACTTTTTTATCATTACTTTGCCAAAAATACTGTTAAGTTATTTTTTTGTTAAAAGTTTAATCTTAGAATGAATACAAATATTTAAAATATTTAGTTTTATGAGATTTTTTTTTAAAAGTAAAATCACATAAAGTTATATTTGTGCAAAAACATTATTCTTTTACCACTGAGTTATTTTCCCTTCATTTTTATTTTGATAGTATTTCTATATAGAATTTGTCTTTTTCATGTTTGGTTCTTGTTTCACACCATGGGCTTGTGCATATTTCTTAAACGTATGGGACTGTAAGACAGCAGCCCTACTTATTCTCTCATCCTTCAAGGAGAGGGAAGATTTTTACAATAAATAATTCACCACTGATAGCCAGACCTAATGCCTACATGAACAAATCTCTCAGTTACAGCCATCCTGGGAGTAAGCCAGTCCATGAGCATACTTAATAAACACATACAGAGCCCGGCGAGCTCTAGTTTCACTGATGTCTTTCCGAGAGGAAAGTATTTGAAGACAGTTGGTGAAACAGCATCCTTTCTGAGGGTGAAGGTTTAGGGGTCAGGTGTGGGTTTTGCTGTAAGACCACGTCATCTCGTTGCTGTTGCCGCTGATCCTCGGGATAGATTTACTGTCTGTTTTACACAGGTCGTAATGTAAGTGTTTCTTCAGCTATATCTGACATTTATGTCTAAAAGATTTTATGATCTTGCACCAAGACAAATGGCATAGAAACCCTACACGCGAAATAGCCAAATGTACAAATAAGCCCGTGTATAAACACAGGTATGTGCCTCATATCTACACGGCAGTTTGGTTGAGCCCGTTATCTTTTCACATTTACGACTGACTCAGTATCAGAGCTTCACATTGACCACATGTGCGCTTCACCCAGAAACATAATCCAGACATGATTCCTCTAACCCTTTTGGCTGAGGTGGCCATATGTGCTCACATGTATTTTTGAAAATATTTTTCACTGAATCTCACATATTAGTAATAATACCCATCCCAGATGCTTCGCATTTTTGCTCTTTTGGGCTGTAAATTAAAGACGCCTTACACACTTTTACGGCATGTCATATTTAATCAAGCACATTGATTATGTGTGCGTTGTTGTTGTTGTTATTTAGCCTGTTTGTGAGTCTGCTGCATGACTCCCCGCATGAAATATTCAAAGTCCAGTGAAAATGGATCTGCTGATCTGAAGTGTGTTTCACTGCCTCTCTCCGACCAGATCCCGGCGGAGCTGCCTCGGAGAAGGATCCCGGTATCACGTGTCAGCTGGATGACAAAGGTAGGGCCCGCATGACCGCCGGCGTTCAAAATCAGTCGGATGCTATTGAGGATGCAAAGGAGCACACTTTACACCGGTCAGACCTGACTGCATGTCACATGGATGATTTGACCAGCTCATGCAAATTCAACAAGGTAATTTTAGCCTCTTTAGTGAAAGCTAATTTGTTTTTTGACAAAATCATCAGTTAAATTTAAGATATGTATTTTTAAAGTATGCTCTCTTGATGGATTTTGTTTGCCTAAAATGACTGCTTTATGATGACATCTGCTAAAGCTGAGTGTAAGATTATCAGTAGGTGAACTGGAGATCAGCTGTCATGACCTCTTCCAATCATAGGCCTCCAGGTCATTTAATCTGTGCTTTGGAGCAGGGAGGCCTGTACAAATGTCATGTAACCCCACCATTAAAGTAACACATACAGCAAAAAAAAAAAAAAAAAAAAAAAAGCTCACAGAAGACGAACATCCTCGTATCCCATTGTGTCCACCTCCCCTTTTTTTTGGCGGTTCCCCTAAATGTCTGCGACACTCCACCTCATCTGCTCAGAGCGGCTCAGCGCTGCGCTCCGACTAAACGAGGAACAATTCGAGGAAACGGGCAACAATCTTAGGCAGGCTCCAGCGGGCTGCCATAAAAAAAGAAGGGGCTGCCTCTCCGGCTTCAACGAGACATCAATGGGGCCGGCGAGGCAGCCGCTGCTGTCTGCCTCTGCACCAGGAAGCAGACCAATTACAAAACATCAGAGAAGAAAAGGAGAAATGGCAAAAAAATAAATAAAAAAAACGTCAATCTGTATGAATGCAAGATTTGTGAGATGTGCATTTCTTCATATCGTCCAGCTTGAAGTACTTGAAAAAGTGGAATGTTTTTACCCTGTGGATTATATTCTAATCTCATTTTAACCCCACACATTCCCTGCAGTCCTTACCTCACTCTCTTAACACCCCTTTAAACAGCCGCCCCGGCAGCAGGAGCAACAGGGGGACTGGTGCAAACACATAGCAGCGGACGAATAAAATCATATTAGGTCTTTGCTGCCACTGCTGGCAGCATATTTAAAGGAGATTCGTACCCTACCAGGCAGGAGGGTGCTCCCATTTTCCCAGGGAGGGGGTGCGGTGAACAACATGAAGGAGAGAACAGTGGAAGAGAAGAAGTGTGGTCCTTAACCGGATCACAGACACCTCTGCCCCTTCTGGCAGGAATGCAGTCAGCCCCAGTGGGAGGAGAGAGGCAGAAGAAAGGAGGAGGAAGAAACAAGCAGACAAAACAGAGGATAAAAAGAAGAAAAAAAAAAAGCCTGCGAGGGAAAGTGCGTGAAGGAGGGAGATGGACGGGCAGAAACGTCCTCCTGCAGCTTAAGAGAGGAAGGAGTGTCTACATATACAAACACAGACAAAAAAACAAACCAATCACCACACTCTGGCTGCGTTGAGAGCACCTCCGCTAGAGCACATAAGAAAACAAACAGAGCATTAGGCTTCTTAAATCCCATTTTAACCACGCTGCTGTGGTTGTCATTACCTCAGGCCGGCTGCTGCCTAATTTGTTGTGTGACGGCTGATAGCTGAAGAGAGATCCAAAGTTACACAATGCAGAGGTGCCAAAATGTTAGACGACTGTTTAAAAGTTTCTCTTTTTGTGAGTTGGTGTCATTCCAATCAGGAAATAAACTTTTATTTTAAACACTTAAACTGTCAACAGCTTTCTTTTGAAACTTTAGCCCAAGTTAAACAAACACAATAAACCAGAGTGATGGGGTAATTGGTAATAATCCCTCGACTAAAGATGTTAGTTTGTGTTTTTTATGTTATAGCCTTAAATTGGGGAAAGAAACATTTATTCTTAATCCTTGTGACGATTTTTTTTTCATGGAATTCCTGCAGGATAGCTGCGAGTGCTTTGAGTGCCAAGGGGAGATTGAGGATCAGGGGTTCATTTACAGTTCAGGCAGGAGCAATTCATTTGATCTTTACATTTTCATCTGCCCTCTGTGATTTCTTCTCTCCTTCAGCTGTTGCAGTTTTTTCTGCTCCCCTAATGAAATGCTATCCTGGCGACTGCTCACAGTTATGCCTTTGCTCTTGGACACATGTTCTGCACACTGTGTTTAATTCATAGTTATTCAAGATTACTCTGGCTTATTTTCTGTATTCGGTCTCTTGTATCGATTTCTAATTACTCCAAAAAGCGTCACGTGAATAGGCTTAGCTCTGCTGCAATATGATCACTTCATACAGTCAAAGATTTAATCTCTTCCAAGCAGGATGACACCAGAGCAGCCAGTTATTTACCTTGTCAATAATTTTTTGTAGTGAGCTTTGCACAAATTAAGCAGAAGTGCTATGAACAAAATATTCGATTAAACAGAGAGAGACGCAGGTATTTGTTTATAATTTATTAATTTGATTGCTACAAATTCAAACACATATTATGGAATTTCGTAATTTTTTATTAGTCTTTTTATAAACATAATTTTTTTCCTTAGCTGAATCAATAATGTTTCCTTTGATTACTGTTAAGATTTACCTGGTTTATTATTATGTTTTAATTTC
>NC_050523.1:12463495-12477620 GCF_002922805.2 Oryzias melastigma | reverse complement strand
TCAGTCACAATTATTAAAAATTAGATACAGCTAGTTGAAACATATGTCTAATGTCAATTTACAGAAAACTATGTCTAAATACAATCATAATTTAATTAATTTTTCACCCCAAAACACTAATATTCTTCTGATTTTCACACGACCAGAAGGGCTTTTGATGCTCAAACTTTTTTCTGCTTTCCATCTCAGCGAAAGGTCATCGGTTCAGTTCCATCTTTGTGTCCGACCATAGTGGCTAAACTTATTGCTAGCACATGTGGCCGGGTGAACGTGTGTATGCGCCATGCGCCTATCACACAGCGTCCCGCTGCCCATCAGCACCCCCAGATGGATCTCCACGTTCATTAATGCAAGCCCACGGCCAGCTCATGTTTCCACATGTTAACGGGGGATGCTAACATCTGGATTACCTGGAATATAGTGGCTTCCTTTTCTTCTATTCTTTTTTTTGGTCTTCTAAACTCACATTTTCCCCTACTCGAGAAGAGGAAGTGGGGCTGATGTTGTTGTGGCGTGGGACATCAAAGAGATGTGAGTCATGAGCAAGTAGAGGGCAGAACCTGGTCAATAGCAAGGATTTGTCATCTAATAACCCCTCTGGGGAGACTTTAGGTCTAATTTCAGAGGTGCTGAAAGTAGGATTTTATGGAGTTTGCTGCATCCAAAGATCCTTTTTGTTTCACATATTTTTTCCATTATCAGTACTGATAATGCACACAAATGTGATACTAATTGCAAGATTTGAAATGTAAATGTATAGTTTTACTCACCAGTTAGTATGAGTCTCCAGAGAATTTCCATTTTTATGGAAATGTATCTGTTTATCTCCTGTAAGTTGCTGATAATGTCATGTTGAGGGGGTTTCTTACGTCACACTGACAGCAGTTCCTCCAGTTTGCTTAAATATTGATGTTTTCCTGCCCTTGTCTCTTGATCAGCAATATATTTAATGGTCACATTCTGTGCTTATTCAGCACAGGATAAACATGTCTCCATTAGTTTCAAAGAACTAGTTTGTATTTAACAAGACCTATGTAAGAAGAGAGGGCTGACATTAGACATTGAACTTCTTATAGACTTTGGGGCTACACCTGCTATTATCTCTACAGTCAGTTAGGGGCGTTGTTAAAGCTAAACGCACTCTAAATGCTTGATCCATTGTGACTGGTGTGGTTAACTGATGATCTGGTTGTAAATTTCTGTGTCATGGCTGTGATCCTTTATTTATCTTCTACTGCCTCTTCACTCAATTCTCTCTGTTGCATCCGCAATCTGCCCCTATTTTTATTGATTAGGTAGAGAAGCGCAGGAAACTACTACAACATTCGAGGAGGAAATACAGCAAACTGCCCAGTTGAAATCCATCTTGCAGAATTATCCGGAGTTGTGTGGTGAGAACTGTTTGTGTTGGCTGCTAACCAACAGCGAGCTCAGAGAAGGCCAGGTTTTGAGGTTGTGGGGGGATGTTCTGTGTGCCGCTGCAGCAGATGTGCTAATTGTGCATTCCACCATGCGGAAACTATTCTTCTTAAACGTTTCAAACCATCTGCAGTAGGTGTCACTGCTAGGTTAAACCAACTTCAAAATGCAAGTGGTGTTTCGACTTCTCACTGCTCAGTTGCAGAACCCTGTGCCCTCAGAAAAGAAGAGAAGAAAAAGTGTTTGAAGAATGAATTCTGCAATCACAGTCATGGCTTACATGAGTTTGTTAAGTGCACGTTGGTTGTGCACTTTCCACATGAAAGTGAGGGTACAAAACACAGGAAAAAATAGCCTGGAACATACTGGAAAGAAGGAAGACAAGTTTAACTCTCAAACATTTCATTACATGCTGTAAAGCACCCTTCTTCAAACCTTACAATCTAAAAGTTTAAATATTTTGATTGTGGTAAAACTTCAACTTCTTTTAAATTTATGATGAGTAAAACACATTTTTTGCAACATTTATGTTTTCTTTGAATATTTCAATTCAGTAAACTGCATTAGTCAACTGTCCCAGTAAATGACTACTAAAAAACAAAAAAGTCAACTTGAAAACAGGTTTTACAGTTGTTTAAACAAAAATAATTACACATTTAAAGACCCACTCCAATGAAAACTGTTTTTTTGTGTTTTTAACATGTTCTTGTAGAATTTTTTCATTTATGTAAGTCATTTTTGTTTATCTAAAAACTCCTAGATGTTGCATCTCAAGGGGCATTACATTAACAATAAATTAAATTACATAAAATTAATTTCAGGATGATCAGGATGGATAACACATAAAAATCAGGATGGATAACACATAAAAAAATGAAGATTAAAACTGCATTTTTTGAGAATTTCTTAATCCAAATTGTGGAATCAGGAGCAGACACAAAAATGCTGTTTGAAAAAGCTGTTACTTAAAATTTCTTATCAGCAGGTCACAAGTGCATTCGGATGCATCACTTGTAGATGACAGTTTCTGTTTCAGTTTCTGTCTTCATTTTCCTCTTCCGAACTGGCATCTGGCTCAAAATTGTATGATTTAATAGTTCCAATATTGCTTTTCATTTTTGTTGCACCAGCAATGTTGGGTTAGAGTACTGAGGGTCTGTAAGCTATAGTGGAAGAGCATATAAACAGAGGGATGTTGGGAAATGAGAGCAGGCTTACTCCAACTACCACCTCTCTGAAGAATCTATGTCTTAGAAAATGACACAAGATTCTTGATTTTGCTTTAAAAAATCACAAGTAAAAGACCAGTGAGAACACTTTTACAGCTGATCAAAATATTCTTGGAGGTTTAATATTCAGACGAATTCCCATGAAAACAACAGCTCCTCAGATCTAATGATGTCTGATATACATCCTGGAGTCCTTCTCTGGAGACGTATCAAACACAGAATTTACTACATTTACCTTTTACATCCAGTTTTGCCTTCTCTGCACATTAATTTAGATGTTTTTTTTACTGAAAATGAATGAAAAACTCCTTCTGAAATTCATTTATGGGAAGTATAAAACAAAACCACCCAAAAAATGTATTCTTAACTTTTTTATAGTGTCATTCTTACGCACTTTATTTAGATTTTTATAAATTTTACCATAATGATTCTTACCAAAAAAAAACAAAAAAACATAAAAAAAGGAACCCTGAATGGGGCTCAACTTATTTAGTGTTGAAACTGAAACTCTCAAATCAGTCAGGAGGCCCAAGGTTTTCAGGCAAAGCAGACGGGGAGAAGATGCCTTTGCTGTCTAAGATCACAACACCTAACCTGTGCTTGTGTGTGTAACAGTATAATCAGGTTTGCCACAAAATATTCAGTGGTTGTATGACCTCGTAACTCAGACAAAGTTGAATTTCAGAGACACTCCTTACATAACATTATAGTTTTCCTTTGAAATCAGGGATTCCTCGAATGCTTTGTAGCTTAGTGGGTTGTATTAAAGCATTCCAAATGATGATATGCCAAAAGATGAACAACATTTTAGATCAGAGACAAGTCCAAATGGCCACAGTTTTGGGGCTTATCCTTGGGTTTTAACCCATAAGAACCCATGGTGATATCAGTTTAACAGAGAAAAATGTGTTCTGTGGTCCACTTGGATTTGTGGTATATCCCACATTATTTTCCTTTAAGTCCTGATCAACTTTTGATCTATTTTCAAAGTATTCCCAGAGGCTTTTCAATAATGAAATTGCAGTTTTCAGACAAAATCAAAAAACCTTTTACAGGACAGTTTCTGCAGTAGTTCATTTGAAATTCGTCTCTTGAGTTGTGGACTGTTGGCGCGAAGTTCCTATCATCCATATGCATATTGATTGTTTCTTTTAATGTTTTATGTAAAGCACTTTGAGTTGTCTCTGTACATGAAATGTGCTATACAAATAAACTTGCCTTGCCTAAAGCGTTCTCCCGGTGGTTACTTCTGTCAACAGAAAAATGTTAAAAGAACAAGTAAAAACACCATTTTCATTGGTCTGTGCTCTTAAGAGTTAATGTTGATATATTAAAAAATAGATAAAGTATATTATCAGGCTGAAAAAGAGGTTACATGTAAACCTGTATTTGTACACTCGAACATTGAAACGGTTGCATGTGGATGAGCCTGTAGTCCCATGTTTGGCCAGCCGTGGCCACATCTGTTTGTCATGTTAGCACTTAAGCGCCTGCAGGAGCCACAGTACTAAGTGGAGACAGAGTCCTCTCTCTCACTCTCTCCATCCACCCTTTCTCCTAATTGCATTTGTTCATTAATCCATTTTCTGCCCACTTCTCTTTCTTGTTTATGTTCTTGCTCCAGTGGGCTTGCACCTCCTCCAACTAGCAGACAGTGACCTTTGAGAAGATGCCAGAAGACTCTGTAAGACAATGTAACCCCTTCACCCTTTTGCCCAGTGCACACACACACATACACATGTATAAAGACACACACCCCTGCTCAGTCCTTTCTTGGCCCCTCAGTATCCCCTCAGGCCATCTCCTTCAGAGAGGCTAATGGAGTTAGCCTAATGTCTGCACAGTGCCAGCCATAAAACTGATTTGAGGCTAAAGGCTTGGTGCCGAGACCACCACTCTGCTTACAAAAAAGAGATGTGAGTGAGATGTTAAAAGAGAGCAAGTGTATCTTTAGAGGGAAAGATGTTGCGGCGGTGAGGGACAGGCTGGAGTAACTACGGCAACTGCAGACAATCTAATTGGTATTGACATCCTTGTCTTGGAGGAAATTTGACATCTAAGGGCAAATCATTCTATTTAGTCGCCTGAATAGTCTCCAAGGCGGGGCCTAAGGAGCACAATCATGCTGGAGCGTTGTTCTGGTCCTCATGTCTGGGCCAGCTCAGCCACGCAGCAATCGATCCTAATCTGATCGGGGTGGGAGGAGGATAAGAGGCTCTGGGAGGAAAAAAATGAAATTAAAATCAAAAGCTCTGTTGGGGTAATATTTAACAAGAGGGAGTACAATTGGGCCCAGTTGGGGCGGCAGTCTGTAATGCACTTGTGCTGCTGTAGCATGGCTAATGTATAGAAAAACCCGAGTAATGACTCTTCAGTCAAGGTGGCCAGGCTTCAAAGAAATCTGCTTGCTTTAGCTAAAAGACTGCCAGGCTGGGCTGCCAAAGACTTTCATTCTGTTAGAGCATCAAATATTGCCCCCTCTCTGGACACACAGACACCCTGATTTTATTATCCTCACTCCCCTGAGAAACTCATCTCATCCCTCTTTTTGTTTGTGTGACTGACCATCATTGTAGAAGAGTGAAGTGGTGCTGTCCATCAAAAGAAACACACTGCCTTTTCTTTTTTAGGTCAAGGAGAAGGAAAAGCTATCTGGGTAGCTATCACACTCAGGGAAAAAAATATTTTATTTTCCATATAAACTTTGCACAAGATGAGTGTTTCAACAAAATTCCTAGAATGAATCATAAAAGGTCTTTGAAAAATTGAAGACAAAATAACTTTCTGTTGCAGAAATAGGATGTACATTTTGACCAAAACTTACAACAAGTAACAGAGAATTAGACAATTAGCTTATGCATTCCCACCAGTATTATGGCATCAAATGTTTTACACGTGCCATGATGAAGTAGGAAAAATGGTGGATTTCGTTTTACCGAAAATGTTAAAACTGGTATCTGTGCTGTTTTCTGATCTGCTATATCATATTCCATTACAAGTTTCAATCAAGGCTCTAATCAATTGCCAAACATAAAGCTTTTGCATGGCAGAAAATTCTTTTATTCACACTTGGAGAGAGAATGCTGAAAAAACCCAATTATTAATTCTTATACAACATCTTTAAAATCTCAAACTATTTTATGGTCTGGATTTTTTTGAACAAGGAAAATGAACAAATAATACAATTAAACTACATGTATGACACAAACATTGATTTCAAATAAACTTTATTTCAAATAAATAAGAGTTACGTAATGAACACCAAAAGAATCTGAAAGATATATAAATATAAAAAGATTTGACTTTCATTTGTTGAATTGGTTTATACATTTTTAACAGATCAGTATAACAACTGCTAAATAAGATTGTGAAATAAATGAAAGATTCATTTTTCTGAACTTGAAGCAAACATAACCAAACTGGTCACATACAGTAAATGATTCATTTTTATGTGCCAGAGAAACCGAATTGTTTTTGCTACAGACCCTTTTCACGGTGACGTCAGACAAAATGGCTACAGGAGAGTTTTGTTGAGGCTTTGCCTTATTTTTTTCTAAATGAATGTAAAATAAAACTAGAAAACCTCAATTAAAGCTTTTTATGCCTAATTTTCTAAATCAGTATTTTTTTGCAGCGGACTCTAGAATTCCAGATTACAGCATCACAACAAACAGTATAAATTGTTTCTATGGAAAAAATAAATAAAACAGTTTTTTTTCTTTTTCTGCTTTTTAAAAATATCTTTGTATATTTGAAAAAGCTACATAATAGCTAAACTTGCCTTATACACAACAGATGTTGCTACTACAATACTGCAGCAAACTGTAATTGACTTTTTTAATGGATTTGTCTAATTTTTGTTTGAATTTATTATATTTTACAATAAATGTATCCAATTGCGGCGGGGCTTTAGGAAGGGTTTTTCAAAGAAGCCGAAAGCAGAAAAAAACTGATCCTGATACTATTGGTTATTGTGGTTTGCATGTAAGTAGGGCTTCTCAGGTTTGAATACCGAAGTTTATACCATTACGTAACACCTGCATAAACCTTCACTCAGACGTCATACACATAGTTTCTTGCCTTAATGACATCTGAAGTATGTTGCTCTGCATGTACGGACTTGTAATTAAATCCCAGTGTTGTGGAAAGTAAACACGGTCTGAATAATAACTGCTTCATGCAAATTTTGTGAGCTTGTAATATAAGAAAATTGTGAATTTGCTGTAAATTAAACTAATGGCCTCCAAGTGTCTCAATAAGCTTAACAGGGTTTGGACTGGTGGGGCAGAAATGTCTAGCAACGCAGACGGTCACTCCAAGAGCGACGCTGACGTGAGAAGTTATGCTGTCACCATTCCTCATGTCTTCACTTGTTCCTCCGCCTCTAAGTTTCTGACCAGTAGCACCCAGCAGGCTTTGGTGTAGAAGTCAGAGGTCTCGTGGTAGAGGCAACAAATTGTCAGAGGGGGGTATCAGCACCTCCAGGGCCTCCGTATTGCCAGCAATTGTCTCGGGCCTGGATTAGTTTTTGTATCTTGTTACGGACTGTTATTCCTGTGGAGTCCAGTTCATCATGGCACTGAGGGCCAGCGGCGCTGCTGAGAGCCCAGTGATTTATGTGTTGCTGAGTGAGAGCAGCAGGTTCAAGCCAGAGGATTCTGGACAGGGTAGAGGGCCATATTTGTTTGCGTGTGTGTCTAGATATGCAGCCATGTACAAGACATTGCTTTTCTCTCCAATACAACTGAGTGTGTACTCTGAGAAGCTGAAGGAGGGCCAAGCGTGCACTCTCAGTAGGGAGCCCAAAACTATTTAGTTTGGAGAGGCTGCATTTGTTTGACTGTGAACATGCCTCAAAGGGTTTCAGGGCAGTAAAAATAATGTCTCGCGTCAGGAGGCGGGGTCATATGTCTATGAGCCGTGTTGATTGGTGTAGGAGTGACAATGAAGGATGGGCTTTGACGACAGAAAAACTTTTAAGGCATAAAGAGAAAAAATATCATGCAAGCATTTGTTTTGGCAGTTTAAAAGCAACCAAATGGACAGCTTCCCTGCAACATTAATCATGTGGATTTAGATATCATGTGACCATTTCATGCCAGAAAGAATGCTGAAGATATATCCCAAGACCGCGTGATCTAATTACTCTGGCACACGAGTGAAGTCACTGCCTCCTGCTAAGGTGTTTGCAGACATTCTTGGTTTTCCTTTTTTTTTTCCAAGAAAAAATCCTAATCAGCTGCCAATAGCAACAGCTTTTCTAAGTTAGTGTGCTGATTTCAACGATGATGCAACATACATAAAAAAGTAATACAAAAATAGCTCTCACCTGCGTGATGACTATAAGAAGCTTTTATCATTTTTTTCCTTCTTTTTCTTAAACACAACAATTTCATCATTTTTTTTTCGGACACTTTCCTTTGGCTGCATTTCTTCAACCCGTCGGTTACTTCAAACACAAAGTAGATCCTCAACTTTGTTAGAACTGTACCCTAAATCAATGGAGGCAAAGTTAACGCAGTGTGGGCGTATTCACTCAGCCCCACTTCATCCATAGTCCTTTGAAATATGATGTCTCAAAAATGGATATTTATTCTCGATGGCCCATTTTTTCTTGGATCCCACCGATATTTTCAAATGGGGCATCTGTCCTGTGACTTGGTCAGCCATCTGGATAAGATGGGACAAGGAGAAGATGTTAATGCACTTCATGATGAGAAAGGAGGATGACACCTTTGACCTTCTCTAGCCTTTGACCTCAGCAGCCAATACGGAGCTACTGATGCTATGGGTTTCCTATATCGGACATATGCCGACCGCACCGATTCCTTAAAAGAAATTCTTCATTTGCCACACAGTGTTTATATAGCCTCACCCCCGCCAACCCCTGTTGTAAACAGCTAGGCTTTAAGAAAATAGATATTTACTTCTCAGGCTTTCTATTTGATTGCAGAAGGGAAAAATTGACATGCATATCATATATGTAACTGTGTTTATTACGAGAAATGCTAATAAGGATTGGTTGGAACTGGGAGTTGTTTAACTGTTTCCTTACATGACTGAGTGGACAACTCTGAATGTGGGTTCACATTTTCATATCACAGCTCATGTCCAGAAATATGAAAGAAGTTGTACCCTGAAAAAGGCTGCACTTCCTGAGACCACCACTAGGAGAAGTCACCTGTCACCTCCATGGGTTTTCTCAATGGCAGCTGTGTTCCAGTAGTCAGTGCATTGACAGTTATATAGCGTTTCCCTTGGGGTGCAGCTCAAGAGCTTAGTGTGGTGGTTGGAAGAAATATAAAGGTGGAGGGTTGATCCCTTCACTTTGCTGCTTGGCTCCTGTCAATAGCAGCCTACGTGCAATGACTGATCACTTTTCCACACCGAGATTTAATTAGAAATTAGAGAGCACATCACCTCTGACCCCTAATTCTGTCCCTGCTCTTGTCACAGGAAGAAACTCTTGCCATATTTATATGTGAACTGGGACCAGAGCTCCCATACAATGTAAAACAATCATTGTCCAATGAAGCTGTCAAAGCAGATCTTATGTTCTGACTATCAATGTGAAAATGTTAAGAATCTACAATTGGTATTTTACCTTTTTAATGAAAGAAAATCCAAACAAATTAAGAGAAAATATAAAAATCTATAATTTTCAATTTTTTCCCTTAGACGTTAAAGATTAAATGTTTTATTACAACTCATTGTTGCAAAAGTTCCATTGGATCTATTACTTTGTTATAAACCTACATGTGTATTTTTTTTAGATGATGTTTGCAAGGTACTTCAAGAAATAAAGTTATCTTGATTTTCTTTACATATCCAGTCTGATTTTTGACTGTCCAGGAAACCATTCTAGTCATTTGACCAGTCCGGTGTGCTAAACATTGACCTTGTGACCTCTGCTCATGACCCCTGACCTGTGATGTTGACCCCTCGGATTGGGGGAAGGGTCTCTTAAATATTTCGACTGGCCGTCTCCATTGACTACCTGCCAGGCACCTGCTCTGAGAAATGAAGCCAAGGCAAATGCCTCTCCTGGGAGCCTTTTGGACTGAGCAGACAACAAGGCCTGGCCTCAGCCCTGCATTTGAATAGGCTTTGAGTGGCCCTGGTAAACCAATCTCCCTAATTATCTATTGAAAGAACATTCTTTTTCCTTGCCCAGTCATTACCTTGATTTCAATTGCTGAAAAGTAACATGGAGGAACTAAAAAGCAAAGAGGGGAGGGAGAGGATGTAGACAAATACGCACACATGCGTGTGCACCCACACTTGCACACTTATAAGACATATAGCAGCACAAAGAGACTGTGTGTCTTCCTGATTTCATTAAGGTTAATTGTGGGTCAGAGGGAGCAGATTTTAGATATAAATCCAGGATATGGGTGCAGGTCAAGGCTATGAGGGGGAATTAAACATGAATTAATGGCATTTAGCTTCATCTCACTGCTTCAGTAATTGCTATTAAGGCAAGTTACCATAGCATGTGATTGGTTTGCCCCCAAATCATTACTCTTGTCAAGAAACTAAAACAATCTTTGTTTAGGCGTGAAAAATTGCCTCCACAACAAATCTCTCTGTCTCAGTCTAAATTTGTTGAATCTCATAAAAATGCATAAAGTGTGTAAAATGTTTCATCATTATGTGATGCTTTGCACTTTAAAATCTTATGCAAAATGTTAGGAATTTGTGTTCCTGATGTTGCACACTACAATGAAAGTTGAAGAGTTGCTCCATGTGGTTTTTATTATTTGCTGTAAAAAGTGCTTTTAGCTCAGCTAGATTGATTTCTTTTAGCTTAGTCTTTTATTCTGTTTCCTATTTTTTCTCCACTATTTGTTACTGTAATTAGATCAACAAAACGAGGCTAAACAGCAGTAAATGCCCAAATAAAATGCTTGAAAATGGAGCATTTCTTCATAAAGAGTTTCCTAATGAGCATTTAAAAGATTAATTTTGCTGCTGTGCATCACTTACCATAGCTAAGTCTGTCTGCATCCTGTGCTGCTGGGTCAAGGGCTTGGAGACAGTCACTCAAGAGCATGCTCTCTGGGTTCTAGTGTTGTTCCTAGTACTCAAGCACTCAAGGTTTGCACACAGTCACCATGTAGTGGAGGAGATAAGAGAGGATAGAGCAGGCCTTTGAAACTAAAAATAGGTTATAGCAAGCAGCATTTAGTCATTCGCTCTCAAAACATCCTCATTTTATTCCAAGTTTAACATCTGTGTAATTTACAGCAATGTAAACAAAAGATATCCAACAACACAATAATCATAAATTTCTCTCGACCTATGAGGAGAGATTAAAAAAAAAAAGTTCAGTTTGTGTTACAGAGATTGTGCTCACTGTCCAAACTGGACATCCTTAGGGGACTTAGAAAAGCAAACAATAAAAACATAAAAATGACAATTGTTGAAAGTTATGTGGGTTTTAAGTGCTGCCGTGTAAAAGCTTTATTGCTCTATTCAAGTCTTTGAACTTTACTGAATGATTGTCTATCTTAAGTTTTTTAATCTCCTCCAGCCTGTCTGCTTCCACAGCAGCACCTCTAAATCAACCCCCACCTTCGGACACTGACTGGAACCTTAAATCTCTTCACTCTCTGATCTCAAAACACACACTCACACGCACATGAACGCACACTTTTAACTTTTATTTTCTGTTTTAAATTTTTACTCATAAAAAATGTATTTTTGTCACATTTTCTTCTGATGATGGAGGACAAGAAAATTAATCTTAAAATTGCATTTCTGAATATTTCTTTTTTCAAAAGGTGAATCAGCAGGAGATTTAAAAAATGCTGTTTGAAAAAGCTTGTAGTTGTGATGTAGAAGCTACAATCAGCTGCCCACAAGCTCCCCGCTCCACCCCATTCTCATGCATCCACTTGTAGATGACTAGATCCATGAAAGTCATTGTTTTCCTAATCCGAGGTGACATCTGGCTCAGATATTGTTCACAATATTCGTTGCACCAGTAATGTTAGATTGGGGCTGTAAGGGGGTGTAAGCTAACAGGAGAGAGTGTAAACAAATGAAGGCAGGCTTACTCTGTGAGAAAAGTCCTGCCCAAAACTCAGAAGCAAATTTCTAATGAACTATTGCTGCTCTGCAGAAACTATGTCCTTGAAAACGACATTTTTTTTAAAATAATTTTGGCTAAAAACTGCATAATCTTATTAAAAAGACCAAAGTGGGTCTTTAATTCAGAGCACAATTAGTGTATCTTTTGTGATTAGGAATAGTTACTGTCATATAGACTGAAACAACAAAATCTATTCAGTGTACATCAGTTTGAAAATGGGAACTTGATGACGTTTAATGAAAATCATGTGGTTTAGTTTTAAATAAGTCAATTTTCAAACATTCAATCTTACTTTATTTGGTAAGTTCACATTTTTAATGGCTATCAACTTCTCAAAACTTAAAAAAGAATGAAAAGAGTTCATAAAATGAACTTGAAGATTACTGATTCCTTTTATTTTTGGCATGTTATGTGTGGAATTGTCAAAATATATCATGTTATGCTTGTGTTTGGGAAACATGTATTGACTCCTTTACTAACCTCTGTGGTCAAAGCTGATTTCCTGTTGCCTCTAACATCTGTTTTAGACCTTAAACCATAGTAGAATATGATGTTTTTCTCAAAGACGATTCATACTGGAACGTGTGGTTTATGTCAAGAGTAATACGCTCTCAGCTTGGTGGAAGTTTGGACCCCCTCGGCTTCCTTATCTTCTTAACCAACGCCAAACATCTCCACACTGCTACTGGCAGCTAAGCAGTTAAGACGCTGGCGCTCCATATCTGCTAATGACCACTTAAAGGCTTTGTTTACAAACAGGTACATTATCAATCTTATTTGTTCATATGTAAAATGTCCACATGCAGGCATATTTGAACACCCCGGAGACGAGACATCTAAAGATTAGACCCCATGAGCCCTTCAGAAGTACTCCAATAAGCTTTCTGTGGACAGCACTTCCTCAGTCACTTCATTTATCTTCCAGACCAGGAGCACTTCAAGGCCCTCAGAGATGCATGGTACTGAGGTCATGGTGGTGGTGGGGGTGTTGGGTCGCTCTGAAGATGTACGGGTGTGAGAGAGGCGGAAAGTGTTGTAAACCCATATGAGTGGGTATCAACACGTTTATGCCTATTTTTATGTGGAATGCTGGCAATCAGAGTTCCTAATGTCAACATTCCGAGTCACTCTAGTAACTATAGACTACAGGGTTGTCCAAATCCAGGCCTCGAGGACCGGCCTCCTGCTGGTTCTTCAGAAATCCTGCCTTATCTGCTGCTGATTACCTGGATCAGGTGTGTTTAGCCAATAAGGAGCTTCAATGGAAGGTTGGCTGGAAAGCATGTAGGACACTGGCCCTCGAGACTTGGATTTGGTCATCCCTCCTCTTGAGAGATGGACAGACTGGGTGTGACATCACACACACAACGTGCCTTACCTCCAGCTCCAACTAAACAAAGCCAACTCCAAAAATGTTGCCATTTTTCCGAGATACGGGTGCTGCCACTCGGAGCTAGTCCGACAATAACAGATGAAAGCGAAAGCGTTTGCCAAGAATGTTTTTTATTTATCAAGTTCGAGTTGTCTAAGTCACCTTTTTAGTGTCGCCAATCACAAGTAAGCTTGTTTGAAGTCCACACCTCTTCCACTCAAAGTGGTTTCGGGAGCATCTGTCAATCAAACGTTTGAGGCCGGATGCTTTTATTGAGGGATCTAATTATTCAGTTTATAACTTAAATAACTTGTGATGAAAAAAATAAGGACGACTATAAGATTTTGACTTCTTGGGGCCAGCAGGTACTTCCTGAGGTGTCACGCTGTCTAGTGACATACAGTCTATGTACTGGACGCTGGTGTTAAACTCTTTGTGTTTATTTCTCACTATCTAACCTGCATTACTTTTAGTGGCTCCTTTGTTCCTGGTTATCTGAAGGTTTCTAAGCAGTTTCCTTCTGCTAAAAGATGCAGGATCCGGGTGTAACAGACCCCAGTTTCAATAAATATTGTAATCTTTCCTCAGGTCCTCTCTTTGTTGGTTTGTCGTGTTTGGTAGTCCACAGCATTTGGAAACATTTTGGAAACTGTTTTGCATATTTTTTTTTTTTTCAAATCCACAAGTGAAGGAAAATACAAGCCAGATGGCACAGAGTCAGTGTCTTGCTAATTTTCAGGGTTACATTTTTGAGTCATCCATGTTGTTCTTATTTTTATCTTTTAAAGCATTTACTTACCAAAAGTAGCACATATGATCAAGTGTGTGCAATCGCATCATATGGTTGCATGGGATTTACAGGCGTTGACAGCTTTGGCTTTTCAATGTTCGTCTGTTTTCCTTTATTTCTCACTTTTATTGTTTGCTTTTTCCAATAGGTGAGTTGTTCACAAATTAACTTAAATAATCAACTTTCTCATTTGGTTAGTCAGAAAGCAGTTTTCTGGTAGA
>NC_050523.1:12438109-12462409 GCF_002922805.2 Oryzias melastigma | reverse complement strand
ATTTGCTTTTTCCAATTGGTGAGTTGTTCACAAATGAACTTAAATTAATCAACTTTAAAATAAAATCTGGTAAGTCACAAAGTAGTTTTCTGGTGGATTTAGTGATTTTGAAGCCGAGAAACTTGGATCTTTTAAGCATAATGATACATAAGAAACACTCATGCAATAAAACTGCTATTGACTGGGAAAAAAAGCCATGAGATACATTATTTTTTGTGGATCAACACCTTTTTGAAGTTGCTTTCATATAAATTCATTCCAGCTCAGCCAACATTTGATTCTGTGCTTTTTTTAAATAATTGCAATAACTGGGACAATTTTATTTGAAGAACATGTTCCGTGGGAAGATTTTAATCAATACTAAGTTTAATGCACAATACGCCTTAATGCAATTCCATCAATCCTTCTCTGTCTTTACAGTGATTTTTGTGCCACCATATTGCAAGCAAAAGTCCCAGTTTTGAAATCAAAATTTTTTAAGTTGCAAAAAAAACGTAGTGTTGCAAATAAAATATTTAATATTTGCTTTGAAAAACTTTTTTTTGCTTTGCAAACTTTTTTTTTTGCTTGCAAAAAATATTTTTACAATTGCAAACTTTTTTTTGTTTTGCTTGCAATATATATAGATATATATTTTCAAACAAAATATTTTTATGGAGTGATTTTTGTGCCACTATATTGCAAGCAAAAGTCACATTTTGAGATAAAATTTTCTAAGTTGTAAGCAAAATGTAAAGTTTTACAAATAAAATATTTGCTTAGAAAAAATTATTATTATTATTATTATTTTTGCTTGCTTTCTCTTCACTCCATAGCTCCCCCAAGGGTGGTTTAAAGCACTGCAAAATGTTTCTTGTTTCCGTATCAGTGTGCATGTATTATGTGTATGGATGGAGGTGGAGCTGTGGTGTGAGTGATGACACTGGTGGTGTAATTCCACTGACATCTGCTTCAAATCTGCTAGATGAAAAAGACACTCTTATGACCCCTCACTTGCCCCCAACCATCCTCTACCCCCACCCGGTTCCTTTTGCCCGATGTTGTTCACTGTCGTTTCAGCTTCAATCAAACAGTGGCTCAAGTTACACAAGATTTCTGCCATAACTTGCAATCAAACTTTCAGGGAAGGGGGCTTGTGCTGGCTGTGTGTGCGCTGTCACCCACAGACTTATCAATCACAAGTTTTATGCCTCAGAGTGGCTTTGTTTTGGAAGCATGAGATAAAAGACAGTTAAAGATTTGATTTTGAGGGGTTTGTGCTGCCTTTGGAAACTTTCCTGCAGATGGAGGTTGTCTCACTTTTTCTGGAGTAATTGAGAAACAAGTCCACAGCCAAAAAAGCTAAGCCCGAGCTGATGAGCAAGGAGAGGATGTGGGTGATTGAAACATGGCTGCAATTTGTTTTAACTGGCTTTGGAAGTAAGCATGGCAGAGCTCTCTGGGCTTGGTAGCTGTAAATCTGGAGCCTTCCAAGAGCAGTGTCGGTTCATAACCTTTCTTTTTGCCTTTCGGTCCCTCCCTTACACCTCCCCGGGGTACATTTAGCTGAAGAAATAGAGCTTTTCTTTCCTTTATTTGACTTCCTCATCACTGGCAAACTCTCCTTCTTTCTGTCTGCCTCGCACACATACACACACATGCGCGCTCACATTTACTTTGACCCTAATTTTGCAGAACCCCCTAACTGTGTCTGTGCTGGTCTGTTGTGGGAGGACAAGGACACAACACAGAGATACATTAGAGAAAATCACTTCCCCCTTTCAGCAACAATGGCTCTAGGAAGTTGTGTAATTCTTCCGCGGTCTGCTTTCCTTCTGTCTGTCCATAAATGCATTTTTAATTGCATTATTCTATGGTCAGTCTGCATGTATAGACTGGAGTTTTGTACTGTCCACATCTGTTTTTGTCCTGAAGACCATACGTGTGCTTAGAATAGTGAATCTGACAGCGTTCGATAAAATGTTGGATTTTATAGTCAGGGAGGATTTTAGATAAATAAATAACAATACATCTTACAAAAGTAAAGCAAACTGTTGTAATCTCCAGAAAATAAATAGGAAATCATGATTTGAAGCTTACAAAAAAAAAAAAAAAAAAAAAAAACGACTATCAAGGTTTGAGTCTTAATATTTGGAGATTTGTGGTGCAATTAGAATTCATGCAATCCTGATAAAATACACATTGATTTGCTTTTATATAACTGAGAGGGGTGACGTAAGCCTTTTAATGATCTATTAAATTGGACAATATAAGTATCTGAGCAGTTAATAGGGTTGTTTTTCCTCTGGTTGAAATACAACATGTTCCCTTTGTGCAAATGCTTCAAACACAGAGACAGCTTAAGGTGCAACAATCAAAGCAACACTCACCTCAAGGCTTTTTATTATTGCAGGCTGCGTTTTCTTCAGTGGGATTTTATCTTTAGAAGTGGCATGGAAGTGCAGCAGTTTTCCCTGAAAAGGGGGAATGTGTAAGAGATTATTCACGTGTTTAAAAATATTCAAGTAGACATTATTTTCACACAAAGCTATTACTACAGGGACTTGTGTAATCAGAAAATGTTTTTGGTCATTCACTCAATTTTTTACAAGCATTTTATGAAAAAAAGTTTTAGAATTCTGTATGGATTTCAATTGAACATTTTCCCAAGTTGTTTTTAAAAAACACATTTATTTTATGCAATTTATAGGGAGTTATTTAATATGGCAAAATCAATTAGTTTCATGAAAGAAAATAGTTTCTTTGAGTGGTTTATTGTTGATAAAACAGTTTGAATTGAAATGTAGTTTTTTTTACATGTATCATTTTCAAACTAAATCTTTCATTGGGTTGGAGGACAGGAAAAATTATTTACCGACAGAAAGTGTGAGCGGATCTCTCTGTTCGCACGTCTGGTTCAAGGCCTCCGCCTCACCAGCCTCCTGCCATGTTTTGTGAACTTGTCTCCCGGATTGCGCACGTAGAGTCACACACGTTTAGTCACACATCCCCACGCTCTCTCTCTTTCACCTCCAACATCCCCTTCCCTGACGCTGTCCTTCCCATGGAGCGATTACTGAAAGTGCTGGTTTCTTCCGAGGCCAAACACTCTTGCACACAGGTCTTCGAGTCACACACCACTGCATCACAAAGAGCTGAGTGCTTCTCACTCTCCGCTGTGGGTCAGTACTCAAGGTTTACACAGGGGGCAAAGGTGTTAATGCTACATGCTTTAAAGAAGTACAAGATGTCTTCACTTCAGCCCCTAACAGGCACCCTGGGTAAAAGCTGGAACTAATCTGAGGTGTGTGTGCAGGAGAAAGCATGACAAAGTGTGCAAAAGAGAGCAACAAGACTCAAAGCAGATAGAGAGATAAAGCCAGGAAGAATTATTATTTCTAAAAATCTTTAATTGAGCATTCATGGTGCAGTTTGAGTATTTAATTTAGCCTTTTTTTCTGCATTTCTCCTGTTAAAACCAACAAATAAATTATGTACATTCCATAGTCTAGCTTGAATTTTATGTAGGGAGTTTGTACATTTTCTTTGTGTTTTTCTTAAAATCATGACTATATGTTGTCCTCTTGACCATTGAAGTAGCCATCCTAAAGCTACCTTTAGTGCAGCAAAACTTGGCTTAGGTCATAGCACTGGTAATGAATGAAAACACATTTGCGAGCAAATCAATTTTTATAACCTTTACGTGTTTATTAGATATTCCAAGGCAAATGCAATAAAGTGGCCAAAGCCAATATTGTTTGCCATGAAAGGTGGTGGAACAGTTCCAAACCGTAATGTCACCTCTACGGACAGAGCTCCAATACATGGACCCAGCTTTGGTATTGAATTGGTGTGTTTATGAGCAAATATGTTTGATTAAAGCCACACAGGACTGGAAGTGATAAAACACAAACTTCTGTTCAATGATTATTATTTTTCTTTGTGCTTTTTCATGCCTCTTTTTGCTGTGATTGCTGCGTAAATACACATCCGACTTCAAACATACATGCACACAAACACAGTTGCACACGCCGTCCTCCCTTCTACAGCCAAAGGAAGTAATGAAAACAAATGGCAGAGTTCTATTCCCACAGGGTCCTGAGGAGGAACTTAGTCATCAAGCTAATTTTATTCTTGTCTGGCCCAGAGACTCCATTTCCTCTGGGTGTTTTTACAAACGTTGGGTTGCACCACGCCATCGGCCAGTGATGGATAAGAGGGCCTGATGGCCGGATGGCAGATGCTGGCCCTGTAACTCAAGCTCCAAACTCTTGCTGATGACCCCCTTTGCACTCGTGCTCCTCACTCAACGCAATGTTTGTGCAAAATTGTGCTTTCGATAGAACTTTACTCCTCAGGCCCGAGTTATTCACATGATATTATGGTGAAAATGTGCAACAAAACAAAGAAATAAAGTACATTTGTAGTTTTTTTGTGCAAATAACACTTCATTTAAGTTATTGGAAAGCTAGATGAATGAATTTATCTCGTGATGTTTTCTAGTGTAATAATTTCTACAATAAATGAAAGCAGAAGCTAAACACTCTGAAGAAAATTAATGAAGTGGCTACATTTCTATGGTTCTGCTGCATGCCTTTTCCATGACAAAACGTAGATTCACTTCATCTTTGCTTTTCCTGTGACTTATGAGCGGGAATCACGTTACAGTGGCAGGTTGGAGATTCGCAGCTTAAGAACGGAGAGCTCTTGTTTCTCCTGCAGGCAGCTGAGCAGAATTTCAAAGGGTAGCCTAAGCCTGTAATAGTTTTATTTCAAGTAGAATTTGTGTTTTGCTTTTGTCTAAGTATAATCTCAAACACATTTAGACATGGTTGTTACTCTAAAAAGTGCATATCTAATGAAAAGGGGGAAAAACTGTTTTGTATTACAGAAAATTTAAAAAAAAAAGTGTTTTTGAAATGTTTCAGAAAATAAGAAAAAACTTAAAAATTTGGAAATCTACTTCTTTTATATGTAAAGCAGCATTTGATATGATCTCTTTCCTGGAATTTCAGGCATAAGTGTTTAAAAAATCATCCATAAAATCCCTCTTAATTCCTCAGATTAATAATAAATGCTAAAAACTTAAATTTCGCTTGAAGTTTGGCTTAAAAGGGACAGGACATGTCACAGTGGTTCATTTGTTGAGCCAGATTAGTTGGATCAGTATTTCATCTTCCCATTCTTTCCTGCACCACAGTTTCACTTTGTGACATGCACACAGCTGGGAGCATGGGACACATGGGAAAAAGCAGAAAGAAAGCCAAATGGCCTCCTGTTCCAACTACTCTTTTACCAGCTTGAAGCTTTCATTCCAATGCACCCTCCATGGATTATTCAGTGACTCCATACCCTTTTAGGCTTGGCTTTGGACTCAAATGGCAAAAAAAGAACCTTATTGTTGTTGATTTGTTAGTATGCAACAACTTTCAGAAGGGGAGGGAAACATTAAAAAGCAATTAATACACCAGAGTGCAAAAGAAAAAGAGAGCCGCCTCGGCCTCCAGTGGGACTTGGCGTATCTGCAGAATGACCTGAAAATGCGGAAAACATGGAAAAGATGGCTTTTAGTGTGACTTCTGTTCATATTCGCAGATGGATGACTGACGGGAGAAAGCGAGGAGCAAACAAAGGCAGTTTACAATCAGCATAATCAATGTGACATCAGCACAGCAGCATAATGCACGGGGGTTGGAGGGAAGTGGGGCGGGAACACAAGATGCTCTTTTTAATAATACTGTAACTTGTTCTTTTGCGATTACACCTTCCTGAACCCTTCTTGAAGGAAGTTGTTTCTCAGGCTTTCATGATGGGACGTCAGCATTACCTGCTTTAAAAGCAATCGCGTGCATTTAAACTTCAAACTGACAGTTTCTGTACTGTCTGTCAGATTTATGGTTTTCTCTGCATTGGCACAGCCCTCACTCATCACACAATGGTAAAAAAACACTTCACTTCACTTAAGAGGGTCGCCAAATTCTTGTTAAAACCCCAACTGGTTAAAACTGTAAGTAAACAGGAAGTAGAAGGAAAACAGACCTGAAAACGGCACTTCTTCTAGTTACCACCGACTTTGCAGGAAAGCATTTGGCCCAGAGAATGTTGGGGCATCATGTTCTGAACCTTGACTTCCCAATATCCTAAAAAAGGGCTTTAAATGACTGATTTACCTTCAATATTCTGCAATGCAAGCAAACTTGACATGCTGCAATCAGAGATTGTGGTCATATTTCTGGGGGTGTGCTGTGTTTCATAATGAAAAGGCCTAACAGCCCCTCGGATGCATGGGCACACACAAACAAAAGTACAAAACAAGTTTTTGTTGATCCCTTTCTGTCCCTCAGCATTCATGTGGTTCAAGGCTAAGAATAGGAGGAGGGCGTCACTTCTAGTGGGAACCACTCAAACCCTGCATGCTCCTAACATCACAATGAGCAAAGAGGAAAATCCATTTTTTGCTTTGACAGGCCTAGATTATATGAAAACAACCAAGGTGAATGTGCCAAGCAACAAAAGAGCCCAGAAAACACACACACACAAGCACACAATATGGAAACAGAATGGTTAACCTTGGTCTGAACACCATGACAGGGCACATGGACCTAAAAGGATGTTTTATTTTTAAATAAAATCCACGAAACAGCAGTGGACAATTAATGGCATTCAAACAAGATTAAATTAAATGAGTTTGGCACCTGAAACAGGAATTATTTTTTCACAAAAGATAAAGTTTTGGTCTCACTGACTCAAATATACCAAAAGTACATTTTGTGATGCTGAGCTTGGGAACTTCCCTACACTCTGACTATATATAATTCCAAACTGTAGGATGTTCTTGCTCGTAACCAGTACATGTCATGACTAATTGACTAATCATGGTAGCCCTATTAGAAATATAATGTTTTTAATGTGCTAAAACAACATTGACTGTCATGTTATTTTGTTTATTTTGTGATCTTTCCCTTTTAAGCTGCACGATGTGACACGATGCTCCGAAAGCCGAGGTGTCATAGAGGCTATGGCTTTTTCTTCCAACGCGACTCGTTCATCATCTGAGGGGCCTGTAGGGTTTTATCTCTGTTACTTTGAAGCACTCGATCCTCCATCATGTGTGCCATTTGGGGCTCACTATGTCAAGTAGGAGGTCACAGGTAGGGCAGCATCACTGACTGCTTCTCCCCCCTGCAATCCATTCTTTTTTTTTCCTGCCTAGACTTTATATCCTTTGGAGTATTAGATAGCTCGAGAATTGTAAGGATGAATAGACAGGCTGTGTGAGAGCAGGGAAGACAGAGGGACGGGGTCAGATGGAGCTGAATCAATCAGGCCACATCAAATCAAGAATTCATACATGCTGAAAGTGACAAATATTGGTGCGGACAGTTAAAGCTGTCAAGACCTTGACATACAGTAGCTTAACCCTTATCATCGTCATCCCTGTCATCATCTGTGTTTTTGGTCTTCTTTGTTTTCCCTCCCGTACAATCCTTATTTTCATGTATTTAGGCAAAGGGTAAGCAATCAAACATTACACTCACACATGTATGGTGGTTTATTTTGGCCAGAATTGGAGTATGCATCACCTGTGAGAACATTTTACTTAAAAAAAAAATATATATATATATACATATATTTGATGGTTTTAAAGTAGTTTCAAATTCAGCAAAACACATTACCTGTTTTTCTTTGTGGGCACATTGCAAAACACATAAAAAGTGGGATTTATCCCTAATTCTTTTAAGTTGACCTTCTAGTACTTTGAGTCCTTTTTTCCTAATAAAAGCGGATTTTATAGTGACTCCAAAGCCCTTTACATCTCTTGTTGGAATGTGCACCACAGAATCACCAAAGCATGTAAAAAGAAAATGCTGTGTAAAAAGGTAGAATACAATAAATCAGTCTGGGTGCTCAGATCCCCACAAACCGTTGAACTCAAAGTATCACCCATCACAGCATTTGTGGGAGTTATCAGCCCCTCTGTGCCCCCTATCTCCACTTACTCCTCCGGGTCATCCCGGTGTCATCAGCTGGCGCAAGCATATGTCTGACATCTCCGTCTCTGTCTGCCTGCTCCTCTTTCCCTTTTTTCTTTTCGCCTGTTTTTCCTACTCCACCCTCCCCGCCTCCCATGTCACCGTCGGCGTTGCTTGTGTCGGCCATGGTCCACGTAAACATGTAGTGACCACTTGATATGTTTGGTGGGGGGGTGAGCATTACCATGTTTTGAGAGATGAACATCTGGTGAGGGGAAAAGGTTACAGTATAGGGATCCTACCAGAGCCAGAGCTCTGTTCAGAATTCCTTCCATCAGATAAATCAAGCCAGCAAGTCACGGCAACGCGGAACGGGCGGCAGAGGGATGAGAGGAGGGAGGGAGGAGAGTGACATTAACCCGGTCCTGCCTGAAAGGAAGAGGACAATTTTTAAAAATGACGTTTTTTTTTGTTTTTTTTTTTACTTAATCTCACACAATCTGTCTCTAAGCTATCAGGTATCATCACTGAGAGAAAAAGGCCTTTTGCTTCTGTTGCTTAATCTCCATTCTTGATATGAAATTTGGAGATCAAAGCTCACAACAGCGTAGTAGGCATTTTAATTTTTGATGCTCAAAATATTTGAAATTTGCCAATTCCGAATTATACAAAAAATAACAAAAAAAATAAGCATTTCGGAAAACAGGACTATAATTTCTAGAAATCAAAATGGGATGGGAAAAATTAAACAAAAGGAGAAATCGAAAAAGTATTGAGATCCTGCTGATTTGATTATGACGTTTGTCCAACATTTCAACTGAAGGTTATTTAAAGTAAAGCAATACTGAACACTTTAATACTTTTATACAGTCATTAGAGGCAAATTTGAAAAAAGCCATCCTCCAATCAGGGATTTTCTTTTAGTACCTTCTTATTGTGTTTTCTTTTTGAATGTTTTGATTTTTGGAATTTACTTTTGTTTCCAAAATATTTATTTTTTGGGGGGGGGTGTGTCTTTATTTCTGGAATTTAGCTTTCACTTTTAAAAAAGTAATATATTTTTTTATTTTTTATTTTTTTTTTAAGCGTTTGCATTGATTGCTTTGTTGGTGGGATTTGAACTTCAGGGCCACCGTAGGAAACATTTTGTTGCAGTTCTGCAAAATAACCTGTGTAATCGGAAAACACCACACCTGTTTCATATTATTATTTGCGTTTGAAGATTTTGTTTAATTTCCTCATTTATCTTGTTTCATTAACGAACCAATTATAGTAGTGTTCTTGAGCTTGTTTGACCTAACCTGGGCCATTCAAGAATCATGTAAAATACCTTGGATATTTATACTTTTCTTATTATTTTATCCATTTTGGAGGTCTTTCTATTGTTATGAGTGTAGTTCTTTCATTCTTTTTAAACAGCTATAACCTGTCGGGGCATAGGTCCATCACCCTGGGGTTGCACCTTAGTTTCTGGCCCAGGAAAATGGTTGTTCCAGTGCATTTCCACAACAATTTCACATTTAAAATGAAGACAATTTTTAGCTCAACTTTTCACAACTGAATCCTCTTACCACCACGATACTCATCTGTTTATCTATAGCCTCCTTCATTTGATTCCTTCCGTCCCGTCATGTCGGAGAAACAGAGAGATGAGGCTGCGATGAGTAAAGCACATGTCAGGAGACGTAAGGGCTTCTGCGCTGGTCTACAAGATGAGGCTGTCAGAGGAAATGCTGTCACCACCCAGTGACACCCAAGTATCAAGGGCATCTTTGTGTGTCCTCTTCTGTTCCTGTCTTCTGTTGCCCAGCTTAATTATATTGCATGTGTGCTACCAGTACTATTGTGAGGGTTTGACGTGGCTACACTGTTGGCGTGTGCAGGGCCAAGTTTTGACACGGTGCCCCGAAGACTGCCGCTGTGGTGATGTGTTGTTGAAGACGTGTTTGTGGAGGCGAGAGAATTAAGATTAAAAAAAGTTATTTTAAATGCCTTAAAATCTTCTTTTCCAACCGTTTTGTTTTGTGTTAAATCTGCACATACACAAATGGAGCTGGCAGTTAAGGCGCAGCACCTCACACCCCAGATTAACCAGGAAGTAGTTGACAGCTCTCAGTGCCCTGGCCTGCTGCTAATTTCTCCACTTCCTTCCTGCTAGCCCAACTTAGCATCAATCACCTCTCCCCACTCGCAGTGCTAGTGCAAACCAATTTCCTTAATGCTGATTGCACTGTAAACCAACTCTCCTCACCCACTCTGGCTTGTGTTCTGTTTTGCTTGTTCATTCCTTTTCGCTTTCCTTCCACAGCTTTTCCTTCACTTTGAAAAGCAATGATTCAACTCTTAAGAGGTTGGAAAAAAAAAGAATCTGGATTTCTTCAGAGTTTGCTGTCATGTAATGAACAGCAATACATTATTGCCTTTTTATAGTTAAAATGTGACTCGTTTAACCTGCTTTTACTTGACACCATGGGGCAATAGTGTATAATCTAAAACTGGAAAAGTTCCTTTCTGGCCCGTCTGCAAGATCTTTCAATGCTAAGAACTTAGCAAAGAAGTAGATTCATGCTTCCTGCTGAGGCATGAGAAATTTCTTACATGCTTCACATGTTTAGGAGTCACTGTCAAGACAAGGGGAGTTTAGCTATTTCTCACGTTCACTAAATAAATCCACCCGTCTTGTATCTGGGGCCAGGAACCGTGCCAGGCAATATACTAGCACATGTGCCAGTGTGTGCATGTTTCCTGTTAGCTCCGTCTCAAAGGAGAACGTCAGAGAGATCTCCACATTGGCAGGAATTTTCCCAACTCAAGTGAAAACAAATAACCAGATCCTAAAAACTTTTTTTTTTTCCCAAGCATCATCAGCGATGTGTCGCCACGTTTTTGCATCATGCAAACTTGCCGTGAGAAGGTTGTAGCAAGAATACAGTAGCAAAGCATCAGCTCTCACCTCATTAATGTCATTCCAACCAGTTACAGGATCCAGTGCCAGAATTTTGCTCTACTTTCACATACTGTGTGCCCTCCCACTGACTTGGGATAATTAACACTCCATAATTCTACAAAAAAATGAAAAAAATATGATCATGCATCCTGTGGACTTTGTTAACGGCTCTTTTTCACATGCACATAAAAACACATTCATCTTAAGTTTTTCTTTAAAGTTGTTAATATCTCATTTTGTTTTGGTTTGGGTCTTCTCTCTGTGTGAGCTCCATCAACTCTTAAGATCTAATGGCAGACTTTTCCCAGCGGACAAATCGATGAAGTGCTGTGGCCTGGAGCCAAGGGAAAAGTCGCCCCCTGCTAAGACTGCTCTCTGGCCCACTGAGCACACCACAACCACACAGGATGCATTACTCAATCTGTTGCTAGCACACACACTCAGGTCCCACACTGGGCAACAGAAGGGCTGTAGCTTGGGCGAAATTGTAGCTGCTTTAACTCTTGTCCAAATGGCTGGTACAGAGTGGGTCATATTTCACCCTTGCTCCAGGGTCCACAGATGACATGCTGCTACATTATGTTAGCCTGTGTTTTATTTGGCTCAGTTTGGTATACTGCAGTGGGAAGTGAGGCCGGGGGGTGGAGGGGTACAACTGAAGGCCCGACAGAAGGGCCACTCCAACACAAACAGTAGAAGGCTGATGTTAGTAAGTAAAGTTTCATGCTCAGATACAACAGTTTAACCAACATGCTTTATAGTTTTGAAGATTTTATTAGATTAAACGTCAGCAGGTTCTCTTTCTATAATCATCTATGGGGTAACGTGTCGGCATGTGAAGGAGTGTTTTAGGAAAGGCGTCACAAATGTTGCCTGGTGTTGGATGGCAGCGTGTCACATTGGGCTGATGGATGGCTCAGATTGCCATGACAAGGATGCCCCAGCTTCCAATTGATGCCTACCAGCATGGTCATTGCTTACACAGGCGCTGACACCGAACAGTGTGGGATTGCCTGCTCTGGCGACAGAGTCTGAGAGATTCCCTGACAAAGCCGTGATGTACAGAAATGCTCTCCTGCTGACACACAAAAAAAACATGAAAAGCAGGGGGTTGGGTTGACCTGACAAATTACTTACATCCAAGGCACTTTAGAGTCTTCGCAGCGGAGAAACCCAAAGCCCTGTAGGGGGTGGCTGGCTAAGTAGAAAATTGGGACAATGAGTCGGGAAGACAAGTTGAGCCATTGGTTTCTTTTTGCATAAAGATTTGAAAGCAGGAGACCTACAAGTACTCTCATTAACGATGCTATCATCCAACATTTTTCCACAATCTGACCCAGGAAATGTGGCAAATATAATGAGAGAAGTGAACATCTCCCTGTCTTAATGTAGAGCAGTGAAGGCTGGTGTTTCAGACTGCAGGGAAAGGATTAGAGGTCTGGAATGCAAGACACTCCTTGACCCCACTGCGACCTTTGAGGCTAAATCCCTTGCCCATATCTGTCCCTCATGGGTCATGATCCAATTGGTCGCCCCTTCAGAATGCCGACCTCTCATGTTGTCACTCAGTCTGCTTGAAACATCTCCATTCACTGACAGTGAGGCCTAAAAACAAGCCTGCCATGGTAACAGCTGGAGTCTATCTGTAGACGAGGTCGTCAGAGTATAAGAGCAGAGTTTCTAAGTACATTTATTTGTTAATGCAAGCCTACTTAAAGGGGCAAAAATGAGATGTGTCACTCTTGTTCTGCCTTTCAAATGTCCATGTACACCTAAAACATAAATGAAGCATTTCCTTTTTTCTCTTTATTTTGGAGGTCTGTACTGCTTTGCATTTGTGAGTGTGTTAGTGACATTAATGGAGGTGGAGGGGAATGAATACATCAGAATGGCGGGTGAGTGGCAGTGACACTGAGCAGCAAGTAAAGAGCTGCGTGGCAAACAGTCAGAGAAGCTCTCATTCTCTTTCACGCGGGTCCCACATGACATGGCTGACTGGGAAGATGAGAGACAGATGGGTGGCTGGTTTGCTGCTACCCTTGAATAAAATATCACACTTCTGATTAATTTATATTTTATCTGAGGGTACCAGAGCATCACTGTTTTTGGATGCTCATCAAATGTATTGTAACTCCATTGTTAAAGCAAAACATTTTTTTAAGAATAAAATAACATATTTTTAAGATATTCAATTCAATTTTATTTATATAGCCCAAAATCACAAAGAGATTTGCCTCATTGGGCTTCAAAATAAAAACCAACAATAAAGCTAACTAAAAGAGTCAGTTTTGGGGCATTTTCAGTCAAACAAAAGAATGGGTTTTTGTCTTTTCAAGAATGTAACGTAATAATTCTTGAATATTTGGGGGAAAAAAAGACTTTACAATATATAATTCCTTCCATGTAATAATGTTTTAGATTAAGTCCACCTTAAATAGACACCTTGATGAAAATCCTTCAGCACTGTGCATTTGACTTTTATCCTCTTCTTTATTCTTTAATAAATGTAGTCACTTGCACTATTTGTTGGTGCAAAAACATATTAATAAACATGAACACCAGAAAAAAATCTGAACGTTTTGGACTGGAGGACTCACCAATAATACAGACAAAGATTAGGGGGGTAAAATTAGAGTCTATAAAAACTCTGGCACTATTTTGCTTTATGCTCCAAAATTGTTACATGTTCCAAGTGAAACCACTTGGTTGAATTGGTAGTTTTGTGTGTTATTTATTTAATCTTAAAAGTAAAAACCCATAGAGCGTTTAGACGGGGTGAAATATTAATATTTATAGCATTTATAAAGGCCAAATTAAGGGTAACATCATGTAAGATTGCACAAATCCCCCTAATCTTTGGTTGTTTATAGTTAAATTGGCATAATATTAATTTAAAATGTGTGTAAAAAAGAGAATAGGAGAGTGGGAGGAGGTCAGTGGTTAGATTAAATCTTTTTAGGAACTTTTAGGCATCAAGCTGGAAATGTTGAGTTCCTAAATGAATGAGAAAGTACTATCAATACTTATGATTTAAGTTATGATGTGGTGTATAACAGGACTTCACATAAAGATGAGGCTTTAAATGAAAGGTTGTGTCTTCTGAAAGTTGAAGTGTCAAATGATTCAACAACACAGATGGACTTTTCCTTTAGCAATGTGTCATCTTAGCTTTAAGAGACACATGATTGGGTTTTCTCAAACTGTTTTCACATGCATGTGTCTGACAGGGACGAAGAAGCAGCTGCGAAGAGCCTGGAAGGTCGCCCGGTGCTTCGCCCCTCACCTGTGTCACCTCTGCCCGTTAGGGCCATCAAGGTGCGTCAGCCGTCTACTTTGGCACCTTTTCACCTGTGGCACTGCACAGTTTCTCAGCGCTTTACACACCTTTACCATCACCCACCCATTTTACCTCTCATACCTTAAGGCATCTGTCACTCACCTGTCATTTTTTTCATCAACTCCTTGTTTCCTCCTGTTTTTCCTCAACAGTCTCTGTGAAGGTGGGAAGGGAATCACTGGAGCGTAAATGGTGACCATTATATCCTGATCTATCCAGCTGCTGAGGATGATGCATCTCAGAGCTGATGACTGACAGCCGCCTTACTCCAAAGCAGGTGGAGCCTTTTGGAAATGCTTAATATTCTACAAATTTTACATTTGACACATTGTAAGAAACAGACTGGACATTACATGGCACAATGTCTGAGTAAAATGATGAATTTAAACACCACTTGTTTTTAAATCTGTGCTTGAAGGGATGTAAAGTGTGGGGTTTGTATTTCTGACACATTTTTCCTGAAATAACAAAGGTTAATGTTCACATTACTTAATGAGGGAAATCTAAAGAAGTGCCCAGATCTTCCATTACTACTTAATATTTAGCCGTATGTGTATTCCACACTGTTATGCTTAATAAAAGAGTATCTTGAGTTGTAAGATTTTGACTTTTTTCTATATGTGAAAATCTACACCCATAACATATTTTTTATCTGCTTTTCATTTTTGTTTTTATCTAAAAATAGTTGTATTTTTTCACTTTATTTCAGGTAAAAACCTGCTGATTCAAGTGTGTTACAAAGCCATTTAACCTCTGTTGTGCACACATCTACAGTTTGATGACTTTTCCCGTAATAGTCAGAAGAGGGATTATTCATTATGGATGCTGCGAAACAGTCTATTGTTCTGTATTAAGAAGAAAAAAAAAACTATTTATGTTGAGCAATACTCCAATGTTCTTCAACAAATGTTTTACCAAGCATGATCGGAAGAGTTTTTGATGAGTATGGATCGAAAAAGGACATTATGTGGCCGCAGGGGTTGAGTGAGACGGAAACGGGGTGTGTGTGGGGGGGGTCTCTGTATTCGTGGATTCTGCGTTCTTCTGATCCCCAACTCTTCAGAATAAAGAGTAATGCTATATACTGCATATAAAGAATGCATTATTTTTTGCAAGACGACTGCTGGGACCGAAGAAGAATCCAGCCGAAAAGAGGACAAAACCCTCGGTTTGGATCTTGAGTCAGAAAAAGCACTGGCCAGATACTTGGTTTTATAGTAATACCTTTCTGCCAATCAATGGGTTACATCATATGATGACAGTAGCTCCGCCCTAACGAGTCCATTCCATTTTTCAATGGATCTACGACCAACGGGGGACTAGAAATGGTACCAGTCGGTCCTGCTTAAGGGGTCCATTTTGAAAAGGTAACGCCCAAAAGTCCAGTCCAGTCCGTTCCGGTTCAGTCCAGTCTGGTCTGGACCGCTCAGTTGAAACGAGTGGTAATGATTAGATGACCTTTTATTGACTGCCCTGATGTAAAGAAGGAGAACAATCAGATTCTCGTCCATGTTGGTTTTGGACTCCACCCGCTGATCCTGTCATCAACACACCAGGAGCCAAAACTTCCTGATTAGTTGGTGTGATCTGCCTTCTTTGCCAAAGTTCCCAATACCCAAATTGCGCTGGAGCCAGACCGACGTGCCACGCCTGATGCTCAAATCGGACCGCAGGACCTTTGGTTTTACCAGTACATTCACTTAACAATTAAACTGGACGTCCCTGATAACCGAATTACGTTTGGTGTGAATGTAGCTTGAAAATGCAAAACTGTAAATACTTTTTGCTTGAAATGCTACAAAAAATATGAAGTTTCCTATTATTTCTTGCCAAGTGGCACAAATAAATACAGGTGTTTATCTCTGTATCTTTCATAGGTGTAAGCGAGCACTAAATGTCTTCGACATCTGTTGGTAGCCTCAGGGTGTTTCCCTTCTCTTTCTACTCTAAGTAAAGTGATCAAAGCAGAACTACCTTAAGGGTTAAAAACATCATCAGCAACAAATTTGCCTGCACTAAGCCTAAACTGAACAAGTCAATTTTAAACTATCGACAGCATTGCTCAAATTCCACCCCCCCGTGCTGAATGTGTGAAGGCTCCACAGGTGAAAATGTGATTGAGAGTCTTTGCTGAAGACTAACATTTCTTGAGGCGAAAAGAGGGAGGGGCTGGTGTCTTCCTCACCTATGCTTTTCTCTTTTTCTGAGAAAAAAAAAGGGGGAAAACTATTTTCTTCTTCTCATCATAGCAGCTCTTTAATAAAGGAGTTTTGGTATGAGTTAAACAACCACCACTGCAGTTCTCCAAACATGCTGGGTCTAGAAGCTAAAGAGACCATCCTGATGACAGACGAGCAGTAGTTTTATTTCACATTTTCAGACACACGGAAATGATTACAACGAGAAGAGCCTTTGGCTGTGGCCCAAACTCTGGCCATATCAGTTAGGCTTTGCTGCCACGTGGCATATGGTACAAGACAAACTGTCAGCCTTTTTCCCTCCTGTCTGTGCTTGCTAAGAGATGACAGGAGCAAGAGCATGTTCGTGTCCCGGCAGCAGGCATCAGGCAGGCTTAGCAGTGATTTGGGGGGAAAAGGGGAGAAAGGCAGCGCATCTTGCTGTGGCAAGCAGTGATGTGTCTGCATGGCTGGGCGTGGGGAGGGGGGTATACAGTAGCTGCGGGGGACAGTGCGGTGCCTGCGATTGTGAGGAAACTGCAAATTGATCAAATTGTGGAGGCAAGGCTTTGGGCCCATTATCTGGGTCATGTCAATGTCTCTCTGGTCTCCAGTTGGTCATAGAGGCTTGTAAAGTGCACATATTTGTTTGTGAGGAATTCAAGCTCTAAGAGCTGAAGTTTTTGTATGTGTCTGGTCAAACCCTCATGCACTTGTTGTGTACACATTGCCTCTGCAACAAATAGGTCGAACAAACACCAAACAAAGTCTCCATTAGCACCTGAATGAGACTTCCAAACTATTCCTTTTGAAGTTGAATTTGAGGTCAAATTATGAAGATTGCCAGCACAAAGCTATTAGTACTCCTCATTTCTCCAACAATTTTGTCAATTCTTTTCCACTTTTTATCGCAGAATCCAGAAAGTACTTAGTAGACAAGTTGCCATTTTGGTGTATCCAATCTGACATCTACAAGTCACGTTGTCCCCCCCGACAGATGTGATCACAAAGCAAACCCTCTATCAGAGCTGACTTCAGCAGGATATATCGCGGCTATTAGCCTCGCTTGGTGCGTGATCTCCATCTTGTCTTGATGCTGAGGGTGCTGTCCTAAGCAGTTTAGGGACACACGCATGAGGAAGGCATCGCCATCACTTGTCACCATGTTTCTGTCACAGTCCCTAGAGTTCCACTGGCTCCCTGCGGTCCCTGTCACTCTTCCTGGCTGTAAACAGCTGTTCACCAGAATTACTGCTGTGCTACAGAACATAGGTAAGTGTATACTTGTATTAAGCACAGTCTGCAAAGTGACTTATTTCAAGTTTTAAAAATATTGGATTGAAAGACTGTTTTTATGTCTAGCCCCACACAAAAGTGAAAAATCATTTTTTATTAATGCTCAAATTTCAGTAATTCCACATTCCACTCTCGTCCAACTCATTGTGAGCACTTTAAATATGTTTTGGGAGTAACATTGCATTCCAAAGTGCTTAACTGAAGATGTACCTGTTCTTTTAAGGAGTTATGAGGATGAATAGGATCAAGAATACATCAGAGGGACAACTAGTGCTACATTTTACGAGATAAAAGAAAGCTGATGTTAGAACCACCACGAATAGCTCTAACGTTAGAGACTAAAGACATGGTTAATAGATATAGATAGAGGACATTGGGTAGCTGGTGTAAATTAGGATGCAGAAGACAGAGTTTGATGGCGAACCACAATGCGATGTTTACACAATGCATGTGTCAAGAATGCATCGATCAAGAGTTTTACATTTTTCAAAAGGTTGGAAACATCAGTGCTTTAAAAAGAACACTATTCAAACATCATTACCAACTCCAAGTCCCCGATTGGTCAAAGTTCAACAGGTTTAAGTTTTGACTTATGCACAAATTACTAATTTTGTAAATAGAGCCCAAAAACTGACTCAAAAAATTGCGAATTGACACGTGAACATGAGCGGTATGAACACGGAAAGGACTAAAGCTAAAGAATGAACCAGTCAAAATCTTTAAAATTCTACTTTTAAATATAGATTAAAATAAACAAGTGTATTAAAATTTCCTTTCAAGGGACTTACCATTAATAAAATAAAATATTCAAAATATAATTGAAAGAAAGAAATGTATTATTGAAATAAACTCAAACGTTTTCTTTAAAAAACAGACAACTGATCATTACAGTTTTCTTATTTACAAAATAGTGTATGTCTGTGTTTGCACCTAAGTTTCAGAGGTGTTCATTCAATGTCAAAGAAGTTTGATGGAGGCCCCTCCTGAGTCTGAGCAGCCTAATTCCTTGTAAATCAGCAGTGCCAATATTAGCTGTTGAAGAGTAAATGGCCATTATGAATCCTCGACACCCTGACACGTTGTGACCTGCCTTCTCTCATGAGGTATGTGGCGCTGTGTGTGGGAAACACATACACATGTACATGCATCTCCAGTCGCTGCTCTGTGTGTGGGCCATGTTTGCCACCACTTAATGACAGGTCAGACTGCCAGAGTGTGATCAAACAGCAGCCACAACTCTCCAGAGTTCCCACAACACTCCGCTTGGTGGAGAGTGGACAATAAAAACAAGAGTGGTTGGCTTTCATCACAAGCTTTGCCAAAGCACGCTGACTCTGTTTCGCTCTTGTGGCCTAACTGTCCACAGGTTAGCAGAAAAATGCACACCAACTTCAGTGATGTGCTGGAAGTGGCTCCAAATGACCTTCTCATATTCTAAGGTTCTTGAGAAGTAAATTAAAACAAATGTTCATTATTTAAACATGGAGATGAAGTGTCAAATACGAAAGCACTTACTTCCATGTTTATGTAAAAGTAAACTAAAAAAAAAGAAAAAAGACGGTGCCCAAAAGGGCATGAATATTTCAATTTCTTTCCACATAAATGCTGCACGTCTCCCATTTAAATCGTAATGTGCCATAATATTGTGAAATTGATGTGATTTATTGGGAAAATAAATTAAATAATATCCAAATACTGTAATGTCTCTCATTGGCTGATGTTTTCAAATGCTCTATGATGAATTTATAAAGAACCGCATAATAAAATACTGTTAACAATACTTTACTGTACGTATACGACTCAGTGGAAAGGGGGATGACGTATCCCGACTTTTGCAAACCGCGCTGATTAGCTCTATAAAACTTTAGGCCAAACAAGCAAAATCCAGCCAGCCAGGATGTATTGGATCAAGTAGGGGCCTCTATCTGTAGTGCTATCAGCCCCAACCCCTGTCCTACACTAATGGAATTGTCCTCCACCCCAGGCTGTGTATTACCATAGATCTGTGGGATAGTCTCAACCCAACAGGAGAGCCCACTGATTTAATTAAGGGCACCTCTCTGACTCACTTACAGCACAACAGCATCAAGACGGGCAAGTTCAGACATCTAGCAAATAAATAAACGGGGGGCTTTTCCCTTGGAAATGGGATGTATGCTTCGATCAGTGTGTGCCTGTTCATGCCAGGCCTGATTATTCAAATAAGTTCTACCTTTTAACGGACTGATACAATTAGAAAAGACAAGTGTTGGCCTGCTCCAGTGGTGTATAGAAACATTATGACAAATATTAGTTTTAGATTTCTGCATTAGCCCAATATAGGAAGGTCTAAAAAATATTAAAATAGGAATATAATAATTTTTCAAAATGACAAATGTTCTAAATTAAATGGGAGACATAATTCAGATGAAGGGAAATTCTTTTGGCTCTAACTGTCGTGGCAATTGATTCATTTGTTCAAATCTTTTGTCGTTTGAAGTTTAAGTTTCACTTTCAATCTTACAATAAGGATGAGGCAATAGCTTTTCCCAGAAAACACCAGTTCCACCACATGAACAAAATGTGCACCAATGAATACCTGTGCAATATCCAAGCTTGGTTGGTGAGCAGTGCACCAGTCTCTTGGTCAGTGTTATGAGTTCCTGGACCACGGTGTCGCTACCTACACCTAATGAAGTTATAACAGGACTGGAGCTACAAGGCAACGACTCCCTGTAGATTGGCAGGTCTGGGTCTGCCGTGGCCCACACACACTGTTGCACACACCAACATATGCACTGTCTTACACTGCCTTATATTGTGGTTAGAGGATTCATGCAGTTCCCATTCCTGAAAAAAAACTCTTTTTCCTCATTTTATTTCCTACTTCTGACTTCTTTTTGCAGATGTGGGGAAGATTGATGTTCTATCTGTTGTCTGCTGAGGTATAGGTGTAGCCTCACTGTTTCTGTGTCATTTTAAACACACATGAGCTTCTCTTGGCCACCCCGGAGCACTCGTTGGCAAAACCTTAAAAAAGCACAGGCAACGCAATTATCTTTTACGACCTGCCAGAAAAGACCGGCTGTGGGGAGGTCCACTTCTGGGCCGTATAGTGGAAGAGTATAAGGGTGAGGATGATGAGATCTAGTCTTTCTGGTTTTGCAAGGCCAACAAGACAAACAAACGACTGTACATTTAAATCCATATTTATTACACTGTTATTAAATGTAAATTTATTGAAGAAAACTATAATTTCTCTTTTTCATGTTTTGGCACATGAGTGTTCCTGCTAGAGCTGTGACAAGAGAAATGAAGAAATGTTGACTAAGATCAGAGCTGAAATAATAATAATTAAACAAATCAATAGAAATTGAGTTTTTTCTTTTATATAATTATTTTTGAAAAACAGCATTGAATCAATGGTGATCAGAAGTTTTCTTTAGTATGTTTTACTTTATTATTATTATTCTTGTAGAAGTCTTAAGGTTCATAGTATAAATTAATGTATGTGATTACAAAGTGTATACTCAGAATGATCAATAATAAGGATTCCTTTGGTGTTTGTGCCAAACTTTAAGTTCCACACAACAAAGTTTCAGTATTTGATTTTTGTCAGAACTATGATGCTTTTTGCACAAACACATCTTACTGTAAAGTAAATGACCCAGTAAAACAGGATTCTTTGTGCATATGAATCTGTAAAATGTTTTGACTGAATTAGCTTAGTCTCTCATCACATTTATCTACACTGTCGTTGACTGTTGGTATTGGAGATAACCTAAATACGTAGCCACGTACTTATTTTTAAATAAGTGTATGTGTTTCAGTGGCACAATCAAATTTCAAGCCATAAGTGCTACTGGGTATTGAAGTTGTCATTGTCATGATCAGTGAATCTTTCTCTGACCTTTTGCTGTTATCCACTGGCAACTATCTTTTCAGATAATATCTCTGAAATTGGGAATACTGGGGTCTTCACCAAAGGACGCTCATTGTAGTGATGTGTGCATATGGAGGCCGTAGGACTGCAGGGGAAGAGCCGGGTGCCTGTGTTGGTGTATCTTATAGGACATGTGGTGTCACACCAGGGCCTAAACAGGCATGTTGATCGTCCCTGTAGAGAACAAGGATCAGAGGAAGGTCTGACTCCGAAGTGTCCCCAGGCCCTGGGTAGAACTGGATTGCCTGCCTGCAAAAGCTGGTGTGCCTGTTTACCAACTCACCAGGGGTCCCCACAGTCGACAGCAGCGCCTCGTCTAGACGAACTAGAAACGTCTTTTGAGTGTGGGCAAACGTGCTGTGAAGACAAGAATATGGAAGCTGACAGAAATAAATGTGGGTTGGGGGAGAGGCAAGAGGCAAAGAGAGGAAGAGATGTAGAGAGCAATGGGGGTCCCTAGTGCTGAAGAGATTGTGCTGGCATGGTGGCCAGAGGCCTTTCTGCTGAGTGGAAACCACTACCTCTCCCTCCACCCTCTGAGGAGCTGTCTGCTGGTGCTGCATGCAGATATTGCACACAGACAAACACCATTTTTTTTCATCTTTTATACTTATCTCACATGTGCTAGTGTCCTTATAAAGATAAGCATTTATGGATATCCCTGTTTCCAGAAAAAAAGGTAGAATTTAAGGAAGAACAGACAGCAGTTTCAGCAAACCATCTAAACCCTTTGTTTAAGGAACAGCAGTAAAAAACCAGCACAGTTAATGTTCACACAGTAATGTGAGTGTTCTTTGAAAGTGTCACAATACTGTTTCATTGATTCATTTTACATAGTCTAAGCCATAAAACACAGAAAGTGAAGGGCAACGACAAAAATCAACTATGCTTTTGACGCTTAAAATCAGATAATCACAACTAATTTTTGAGAGTTACATTCAGTCCATTACTTCCTGCAACACCCCCCATCTCAGCCAGCTCACTTGCACCTGTCAGCTTCCTGTAATCACTCAGTCACCACAGTATTTAAGGCCCTGCTCAGGTTCTTCCCTTGTGCAGATTGGCTTCATTGTTTGCTAAGACTCCCTCGAGGATCTGTTTTCTCGTGATCTTTTTTCCTTTAACCATATTTTTTTATGAGACTTTTAAAATCCTGACCATTATAGGGACAGAGATGGAACTGCTCCAGTATTCAGTGACTGTTGGTACCTAACCAAATATTCATAGTATTGTCAAGAACTTTGTTTCTTTATTTCTTTATTTCTGGACTATACGGCTATATGGAGGGGAAGGCCCCCTCTCCCTTCCCCTCCATATAAAGGGGTAGTTTAAGGGCAAGCTGTTTTCTCATCATCATGGTGACAGAAGATGGTTTTGGTCATACCACCTTAACTGCCCTATTGCATTGATGTGAGCTGAGTACATGCAACAATTTAGCATTTATTTACATATTTCCACAACTACTCATTCTGTCTTCTTTTTCAATGTAATGTGTGAAAAAGATTTATTTTGTGGGTTCATTTCTGAACATCAGGCAACATGTTTTAGTAGACAGGATACACTCTATACTTCTTAATCATCTTTAACCCTCGTGCTTTTGTTTGGGGTCCTGTGACCACATCCCTACATTGAAGTGTTATCCCTCCAAGGTGGACAAAGGTGGAGAGGATTTCGTGTCTGCCAAGGAAGCCAGTGAAAATAAAAAAAATCACTCTCAGCTCACTGTCTTGTGGATGTGTCTTAATGTGCCTAGGCTAGCTGAAGGGTGAAGATTAAGAGGACTCCTCACATTTAATAAAGAAAACCTCTACTTTACTATTTTGTATGACTTCACCTGCACAGTTATATGTAGCCTATATTTGTTGTAGGGTGTGTATAGTATGAAATTTAAGCCTATGCATTCTTTCAAAGACTTTTACAGATGATTCATAAACAAATGTGCCAAAAATATTTCCAGTGGCCTTTTAATTAGGATTATGCTGTTATAATCAAAATTATAAAACCTTATACTATATATATATATATATATATATTTTTTTTTACATTTCAAATGCATAGTTTCTTCAGAGTGGCAGGAGTTTATTAGAAATTCGCCTCCAAGTTGTGGGCAGGATTGTTGGTGCGTAGTAAGCCAGCCTTTACTTCCCATCATCCATCAATATACATGCTCACCCGCTATAACCTTAAGCTGGACATCCACATGGATGTAGTAGTCAAGTATCAGAATGGAGCAGAGCAGGCAGCTTGTGGCTTGTTGTTTAAGGTTTTATGTCACACCTTCAAGCTTTTTCGAACGGGATTGTTTTCGTCTGCTCCTTATTCACAACAATTTGGATAAAGAAATACTCAGAAATCCAAATTTAAGCTTAATTTTCTTATAATATGTTATCATAAAAATGCCACAAGAAGATGTAAAAAAAAAAGAAATAACTTGACATTTGAAATTTAAAACATGCAAATGCAAAAACTTATAACTTTAGTGCATCCACAGAGTTTAACTTAAAAAATCTAGTCGTTTTATTTGTTAGAAAAAATGAATGAGAAAATGTGAAAACATGGAAATGCATTTAAAGGAATGTTTGATGAGGTTCCCTTTTTAAAGATGTTTTCAATTACAGGTGGAAATGGAAATGCCTAAAGCCAAAGAAATGTCAACACATTCTACATTC
>NC_050523.1:12417662-12437943 GCF_002922805.2 Oryzias melastigma | reverse complement strand
ATATAAAAACTTTTCTAATTGTTATCCTTTGATAAAAATGTGTCAAAACCTAATTCCTCCTAATTTTATCCTTTCTACTGTATTGCCCTTAGAAACTACAATAAAACTAAACTGTTTCCCTTGCTTTCCACTCCACAACTTGTTTTTCTTATCAGCTTTCTTATCAGCCATCTTGATTCTGTACTTCTTGCCCTGAGTTTTGTCAGATAACAGCTCAGGAGGCGGGTTTAGGTTTTGGGAGAACGGAACAGAGTTAGGGTGCTGCCGATGCGGTAAAGCAGTTCTGATTTGTGCCCACAGTCATCAGTGTCACTCTGTTCGGGTTGTCAGTCCCCAGGAGCATCAAAGCTCACTCCCTGGGACGGCTGTCACTAACAGTAATAGATATCATTTCAAAAATCAGTGGTCCTGCTTATTGTGTCTGGCTCGAGCCTATGGCCGGGGCCCACCTTAACCATGGCTGGATGGGCTCACTATTGTACACGGCGCACGGGGGGCCCGGCGCCGGGCTTAACTGTTGGGTCACGATATGACATGTAGACGCTCATGGGTGGTTAACTCGGTAAACGTGTTGTTATGGTCAGAAGGCTGAATTACGGTCAAAATTCAGACACAATCATGTGATGTGGATTTCAAAATGTTGGGATAAATGCACTGATATGGTCCATATCTGGTGATCCTCAGTCGCAAATGGAAGTGTCACTGATTCGCACACACATGCATGCAGCTTGTCACATCGTCTTCCTACACCAACTGAAGCCCCGTGCACGACCTCTAATATCTTTTAACTACCCAGCCGGTAGTGCAAAGAATTTGGCATCACAATGTCACTTTGCATCATCCTGCATGTCCTCAGGATAACTAGGTTCTTTTATAATGTGTGTGTGTCTACATTTTTCATCCTGCATGTATGTCTTGCATGTGCCAAGATGGAGGGCATGTTTTGGCACTGAGGATGGACTGTGTACATGCTTGCATGTGCATTTCTTATTTCTTTCACGGCCCTCCTCTGTCATTCTATTTAGTGCTAGCAACTGCTACGTTACATTATACAGAGAGGAGACATTTACTGAGCCTTTGACGATCCAGTTGTGGCAGGCTATGTTGTTGGCCTCGATGGCCCACTATACTTAAACAAGTAAAGCCGCAACACGGTCATGCTGCTTTCTCCGTGACCACCGGAACACTAAAAGAAGTAGGCCACCCAAACAACAAACAGTAATCTGCTTAAAGAATTGCCAAGTCTCAATATGCCACCAGCAAATAACAAGGTCATTTATTCTGTTTGCCAATTTACATGTCAGTGTGTCAGTACTTCCTATAAACATGTTTACATTTGCCAGATCATAACTTGTGGTATAAATTATAAAAGATTAAAGTATTTATAAAGACTTATATTTACTCCTGTTTTTTTAATCTATGTGGAAAACAGTCATTTATTATTGTCTTTAATGTCCCAAACCTTTTCAAATAATTTCACCAATAAACCATGTGCATCTAAAGTGAATAAAAACCACCAAATTATGAGCTAGAGATGCAGTAAAAGAAAAATTCAGGGAGGTGTGAGTGAAAGCCAAAGAAAGGGGCCATTAATGAGATAAATGGGCAGCAAGACTGAGAAATAGATAGATGGATGAATGACAGCGAAGCACAATTGAGATTAACACTAAGTTGACAGAAAGCGCTTACGACGCACTGCCTCTTCGCCTAAGCAACCCCCCCTCCCCCCCTCTATGCTCTCGTCAGCTAATTATACAGAATTAGAATCTTCTTTCACACCAGTGGTGTCAGTGTGCTTTAACTTGATCTGTCAAGCCCCTCATGACTGGGTGCTAAACTCATGACAGTTGACGAGTGCGAGGCCCGCCACGGCTAATTGTAAGTGAAAAGCTGGACAGGACTGACAATGCAAGGGCGGGTGTGTGTGTGTGTGTGTGTGTGTGTCGGGGGGGGGGCTGTTTTAATTTGAGGACAGAAGAAGAAAGGGAGGTTTTGTTTGTATTTTGCAGGTGGCAATCGGATGGCACTGTGAGCTGGTGCCAACACCAGCCAGAGCAGGGTGCAGGGGAGGGTGGGTGGAGGGGTGGCACTCCGAAAGGTCTCGCGGCGCTGAAATATGTGCTCAGCAAGGTGAAAGAAAAATGGAAAGAGGGCTGGGGAGAAAGAAGGCAAGGAAACGAGTAAAAGAAGCCAAGTGTGAAAAAAACAGGTAGGTGTGATGAAGGAGGACAACAAATCTGTTCTTTCAGGGCATGTCAGCCAGGATCTTGCTCATCAGTCTTCATGGCCTGTAACCACCGTCACCGTGACAACACAGCGCTAGTGTGAGTGTGCTCGTACATATTTACACTTTTTTAAACTTGTTTTGTCATGTGCATCAGAATGTAGGTGCTGAACGCTGCCATATGCTTGCAGCCAATAGCTTATAATCAAATACTGTTTGTGCAGAAGCAGTGACGTGCAGTTTCTGTCTTCCCAGTAAATATATATACTTTTTCATTTAAAACTTAGAGAGAAGTTCACAAAATATGTTATGGATAACATTTATTGCACATCGTGTATGCATGTACACAAAATAACTGCAGAATGTACAGGTACTTGAGTCTTGATGCAGTACATGCCTCCGTGGCTTGTCAGTTAATGTAACCTTAGGTTAAATGCTTACAGTATTTGCCAGGCCAAATTAAGTGTGTCACGAGCATGGAGAGGGCGTGATGTGGCTTGATGAGAGGATGTCATCTTTGTCCACGAGGCATTTGATAATCTGCACACAGCTCTTACTTGACAGTTTTAATGTTTAACATGGATTCAAACTATTTTTAGAGTCTATTTTGAAGCACTTTTTTGGTAAAGCAACGTTTAAACACAGAAGAAATGCAAAGCAGGAGTTATATGGAGTCAAAGGACTAGTGTTTTATTTACTGAATCAAATCTTCCTTTTAGTATCAGCTGTTGCACTGTGCTGAAGTGAGGTTTACTCAACCTTTTTAGTTGAAATTATATATACAGAAGACTTTTATATACTAAAAATGTTAAAATGAAAAGTATGGTGTTTCCTTTTAGATTATGCTTTGTTTTAATATCATATTTTCAAGATTTGAAAGCAGAGTGATACACACTGTGCCTACACTGAGAATGAAGCTTTTGGGTTTGAATCCTTCCACAGCTGGGCCAAACCAAAAATTCTAACCTAGCGTCTCCTTCTTTAGCTCTCAACAAAAAGGATTGGGGTGTTACAGCAGTCAAGAGCAGAGAACAAACTGAGTTTACTCAGATGTATGGGAACTAATGGGACTTTCTATACTTCATAAGGCATCGAGTTTTTGAAACAAATTCCGCCGTTTCCATTGGGGTGGGCAAACTACGACCTGGGGGCCCACCAAAATTGGAATAATTTATATTGATAATCCTTAATAATGTTTATTTTACCTGTGATTCCGATGTCTACCCATACATGAAAAATACATTGACCAATGTCTAGGTGAAGGAAGTTATTTTGCACTCATGTAGTGGTGAAAGATTTGTTGTTTTCCTGATGTTTATGTGTTTTCCTAGTCAGACAGTCATTTTTCCAACACTGCATGAACGCAGCATTTCTTTAAGCTGCGTTCTTTGCTAAAGGACATCAACCCATTGATGCAATTGGCTCTAAAATGAGAACAAAAGCGGCAGTTTTGAAATTAAAAGCTCCTAAATATTCTATTTTAATATATATATATTTATTTTCAATCGAAATTAAAGGATATCTTTGCCCAGATTCCATGTTATTTCATTCTTTATTATGTAGATTACTAAAACACGCCATGCATCAGCTCCTGGTCAAAATTTAGAACCCTTTGTGGCCCACGAATGAAAAAGTTTGCTCACCCCTGATCTATAGTTTACAAAGTTAATACCAGGTACTGCAAATGATGTATACTCAGTGTAAATCAGTGTCAATATTTTGGCACACATCCCATCAACCCATTGTAGGGGCTAAACCCTCTTAGGTAAATACAGTTCTTGGACTTTTGAAGAAATTGGGCGATCAGGCTTTAAACATTTATTGATTAATAAAATAACAGGAAATTAGAAGACTTTTTCTGTTTCCTTCATTTGTCATGATTAGTTGTGGCATGAGCTTGAGTTCCCATGGTTTTCATGTTATAAACTGGTTCCTCCTTCTATAACAGCCTTTTCCAAACATTTTAACGTATGACTTGCAAAATGGTTATGTTGGCGACTCAATGACGTACATGCCGTTAAGAGTTTATAGTGAATTATAAAACAAGTTGTTGAGATTCATTTTCTGTAGTTATTTCTTCCTTTCTCTGTTTTATCCGGTCACAGAGTAATTGCATTGATTGCCTATGATAATTCATTGTTTTGTTAATGCCCATTACCTTATAAATCCAGAGGAGCTGTTGACCTTTCATTTATGTGTTTGCTCGAAAGCTAAACAGGCAGCCACCAGGATTCAGCAGTCAGCCAGCAGACTCCACTCCAGCAGTACTTTTACCCACTTGAAGACTAGAAACAGCTTTTCTCGGGCTAGTGTAGATTTGTGTGGATTAGTCCTCAGCTCTACAACCGAGGACTTGAAGAGATTCTCTGCAGAATAGGCCAGGAAGCTGTTTGGAACTGAATGTTGTTCCTCCCCTCTCGTCATTACCCTCAAGCCCTCACAAAGGGCCCAAATCTCCCAGCGCCTTTGAACCTGTGTTTCAAAATGAAAGACATGTCCAATGGAGGGTCTTTTCTTATTCTTCTTTTACTGAATGGAATGGAGAGAAAAGAAGGAATAGGGGAGGGGAAAAAAAGAAGCTTTAGAACTCCATTTTCCCTCCTGCTACACCACTTTCGTTTTCTTCCGGCCTTGAGCTCCTTGTTGGAGGAAAGAGCCAAATTTATGGAAAAAATTCCTTGAGGTTATTCCCCCAATCAACTGCTGCACTTCTCCTCTACTTTTTGGCAGGGACGGAGAGAGCAAAAGGGCGAGGGAAGAAGAAAAAAAAACAGCGAACACAAGGCTGAAGTACAGGGCACAAAAAGAGAGGACTCTGGAGACAGCTGTTGGAGAGGTTAGTTGGAGATTTCCAGCCATTAGCTTTGGGCCAAGACAGCTTGTCCACTTGAAGCAGACAAGAGCTGGGCCAGGCCAGAGCCCCAATAAGAAAAGGAAGGGGCCCAGCTTGATCTCGTGGAGAAATTGTTTACAAGTGGGACCCTCATTTCCTCCAATAGACCGGAGTGCAAAAAAGAAGGACAACATGAAAAATGCTAAGCAAAGATGGCGAATGGAAAAAAAAATCAAAGAGTGAAACAAATCTGCCAAAGCTCAGGAGTGAGGGTGAAAGAGCTCAGAGGGAGCTTGGCTTAAGACGGACCAATGAGGGATCTGGACAGGTGCTGCAGGCAGGGTAGGGTGAGGATTTCGGTTGACAGTTGTAACACAAGTGGGAACCTGTGCGGTTGGCGGGCTGGGAGTCTTTCTTTACATTTTCAAAGCCAGGATAAACAAGCAAATGAGTCTAATGATTTCTGGAAATTGCCTTTCTCTTTGCCTCTCCTCTCCAGGAGCTGTGTCCCTGCTTCCATTCATCAGCAGGCCATGGCCTGGTAAAACACTTTCATTCACCCAAGCAAAGAAAAAGCGAGTATTGTTCTTTTTTATTATTTTATTTGCTCTTTAATTCTTTAGTATTATCATTCTTTACAACAAATATAAAAAACACTTTTTGCCTATGAGCCAAACCCCTCAAGGATTTTAACAGTAGTGTGTTGCAAAGGGATAAAATGTTGTCAAATGTGTGTGTTTATATCACAAAATATGAAACAAACAACTCATACACCACAACCTTGTACACTGAAATGCTCAAATTTGCACTTTTCCTAAGCCTTTACTTTCACACAGGCACACTAAAGGACACGTTGGCCCTTAAACTTCATTTTAAGGTTATTTTAACCCTTAACCACCATTTTCTTTCATAACAAAAGAGCACCATTCAGCAGCGCACCATCTCATACAATAGTGTTGTGGAAGGCTTTCTTAGAATTTCGGGTGAAGCACAAGCTGTCCTTCAGCGCTGATTTCCTGATGCTCAATATTTATTGTTCAGAGTATTTAAGATGATCAGATCCTTAAAGGGACTTGAAGGGAAGCAACAGGACCTAATGAGATGTTAGTGTTAGACCCAACTTATTCCAACAAAAATATATTTTTTTATAATTAATTGTAGAATTTGGGGTTACAGCTAGTACTTTATAAGGAGGATTCACTTCAAGGCTGGAGTTGTTTTCTACAAAAGATCTCAATGAAAACTTTATTTGTTCAGTATAGCTACATCGTAATCAAATAATTAATTACGACTGATAAGTGGTCATTTGGCCCCTTAAACAATAGAAGACAACTTTGTTATGAATCATATTTAGTGGGTGAAATGTTTTGCTTAAAAAAAACTTGAATCTAATTTTAATCTGTTATTTAGCCGTCTGATGTGTATCTGTGTTTTACATTATTTTAAGTAATTTTCAACATTCACTTTTATTATTATTTTTTTTTTTTTTGGTTTTGTGTTTTCATTTTTGGAATTCTCATTCTTTTAAAAAAGCAAATTTTGGGACAAATCCTGTAAATTAGCTTCAGCTAAAAGCTTCATGACTGTTTTTGTGGTACGTTTACACAAAAAAAATAATATTGAATTAATTAATAATGATTCTCTAATTTCTTACATTTAAAATTATTAGTTCATCAAATCAAAATTTTATGTTAATGAATTAAATTTGATACAAACTAATATTTTGGTAATTGATTCAGTGTTTCACTTTTTAAAGTGTATGTTTTTTTTTTAATCTGTCCTTATTAAATAAAATAAATAAATTGACTGACACACATTTCAACAAGAAAAAATGTAAATATTTGCACATAGAAAAAGCACATTATTTTTTCTTGGAACTGAATGTATTTGGACACAAAGGGAATAAAACGGAACTTAAATAAAAAAAGGGAAAAAAGTGAAACAATGGCTAGAAGTGCTCATAAAAAACAATACAAAAGGATAAAAAAAAGATTAATTCAAAACAAAAGAGCCACTGGCAGGATGACAAAGTTTAGTTGTGGTGCGTTAGAAGACCTTTTCACGGCAAGGGAGGAAGTATTTGGCTTTTACTGGTTTCATATGACACGACAGAAAGTTTTTAAGATGTTGTAGACGCGCTGGTAAAAAGGCAGTCTGCCCACTCCTGCATAAAGTCGCCCTGTGATCTCGGCCATATTTATAGGCACTGTCTTGTGTCACATGGCTTCTATTTCTTCCCTTGTTGGGACCCCCTGTAGTTGCTTTTATGAGCACAGGTACGAAAAGGTCAAAGGCTCCCTTGTCAGTGATTTTGTCAAATAGCCCTCTGAACCTTTCACGCACAATTTTCTTTCAGTATTTTTCTTTTAGACTTTAAGATAAAATATTTGACTTACTATGAGAAACAAAGTATCTTTTATTATTTTATCTCAAATTGTACACTCAGTTGTTGGAGAAAATAACATTTGAGTCTATCATTAAACTGTTGTGATGTCCTATAAAAATGCAACTCAACTAAATTCTGGTACAACAATCATAGTCTCAATTGGGTCTTTTTTCAGAGAAAGCTTGGTAACACTGTGGTGTTTGGGCAGAGTGTTTTGCACCATTGCCCAGCATGCTTTGGAGCTTATGCAACACTCCACTTTTTTTCCGAATAAGCTTGAGGGGCTCCAGAGCATTTCACAGCAAAGAGCCAGCTTTCTTTATCAGTTTGTTCCGTTTCTTTCAGTCATAAACTCTTATCGTGCAGCCTCATGCGCTTTAGCACATGACCAAATGATAAAAAACACAGAAGATCTTCATATGTTACTGCAAATACTGAAAAGCCTATGTTTTTTTTCTTACTTTTTTTTCTCAAAGAATCAGCTTCTTGTTAAGCTCTTTATAAACACTGCTCATGTCTTCCTGCCTCAAGGTCATAAATTGTCCATTAGTCCCATTGGATCACTGGGTCAATCAATGGAAAACACCTCCTTTTGCTGTTTGAGTTGAGCAATTATTTGCAAAAATGGACATGAAAAATACAAGGCATCGATATGAATCAGAATGTGAGCATTCTCATAATTTTTTATATTTTATATGACCAATTCATAAACAGCCAATTTCTTCGCCATTGATTTGTCATTGACTTTCAATGATAATTAAAAGAAATAAAGTCTCTTTCTTTGTATGACACGTATACAAAATGTTGAAAAGGCTGAACTTCAGGCTTACCCTCCAAAGACCTAAGAAAGAGGGTGGTTCTTATCTTAACAACAACAACCTTTAGCTTATAAATTAACACTTGAGACCTATCTTGACTTGTCCATTTCTAAACTTTGTCGTATACCTTGACACAAACATCACAACAACAACAAAAGAAAATAATGCTAATATCACTTAAACTTTTGTTGTATTCTAAGTCACCTCATTCATTGAAACTTTTTTCTAAAGAGTAATGCATGGATGGGAGACAATATGGAATTAATGACAGAGAGTATTATGCTTTATTTATACAACACTTTACAACTCCCTCAGGGTACTAAAAGTGTTTTACAAAAAAGAAAAAAAATGTAAAATCAAACAGATTAGGAGCAAAACTGTTTAAAAACAACAGCATTAAAATAACAAAAAATAATAAAGACAGAAAATAAGGCAAAACATGAGTAAAAGAAAAGAAAAACTGACCAAATTTGCATTAAAATGTCAAAATAAATGGTAAAGTAGAGCTGGGATTGAATTTATATCTATATATATATATAGGGTGGGATTATATAAGTTCGCTTCCTCCCGCTCCCTTTCAAGCAGTCTATAATTTGATCCCTGATTATCCCATGTTTGACACATCTTATATAAACCTCAGTTTATTGTATTGTTTATCCAGTATTCATACTTTGATTGCTTGAAATAAACAATTCCTAATAAAATCTAATCTAAGAGCCTTTCTAAAAAGGTCTATTTAAAACTGTCTCATGTTAAAAAGGTCTGATTCTATATGTGGTTCTGCAGGAGTTTCCTTCCATAACTAGGGACTTGCAATATTATCATACAGTCTTGTATTTTTTGGATTCAGTGCATTTTGTGAAAAATTTATGTTTTTTGTAAACTAAAAAACGTCATTTTTTTCGCATTTTTGAGCATTATTACAAAAACACAAATTTCAAAGCACGTCAGTTTGATGATCCGCTTTGGCTCCATGTGGTTAACTTGTGCACTTTATAAATCACTTCTATCTGCTTTTACCTTTTAAGTTCTATGGAAATTGTGAAACGTTGGACAGAGCACAACATAAAATTCTATCTTCTACTCTTTGCTAACTAAAACCGAGCCACTCCTGTGTCTTTGTTGAAAAAAATCCTCCTGTTCTGTCTCTATCTCTCTCCTTCTTTCTTTTATCCTGTCGGACCCTCTGCTTCTTGGCCATGTGGTATGGTGTGTTGGTTTTAGTGGGCACTAAAAACACACTGTTAAACACAGTTTTAAAAGTTCCTAAAAGCATTTTTCCTCCTCAGGACTGGCACTTTAATCTACTCTCAGGTTTCACATGCTGCACAGGCACACCTGCGGAGATAGGAATGAAATAAGCTGTGTCCAGCATGCCCACTGGCTCCCCACACATTGTAGAGTCCTACCAAGACCAAGAAGGAGAGACTTAATCAGATTTATTGTTTTAATCACAGAGATGTCGTTTGCTTTCTTCACAGAGCTCATGAACTCCGGATTCATTTGGCAAGAATCCTTTGCATTTCATATCTGGGACGCAGAGATTAAACCCTCCTGGTTACCTCACCTCGAGGATGTCCGAAGCAGCTAGTGTTTTTCATTGTTTTAGTGTGATAAATGTCAAAAGAATAAATCAAATTGACGATCGGGATTTACTCTTTGATTTTAGTATTATGATATAGTTGCCGGGCGTCCTCGCCGACACTTTCAAGACAGATCCAGAAAGTCGGTACATTATGGTCAAATCCAAACTTGACAAGGCCCACAAAGCGGGGGCTCCTTCCTCCTTCTACAGTCTCATAAAAATGATTTTTATTTGCACTTTTTCCACTTTTACAGCCGTCTCTGTGCCTTCAGCCAGACATTTGAAAGCAGCGTAAGGGAGTATACACAGCTCTATCTTTCTATCTTTAAGGGTTAGGACAAAGTGGTTGCAAGAAAAAAGGATAATGAGTGAGTTCAGGGGAGTTCAGGATCTCTAAAAGGTTAAAGTTTAAGCACATGGTGCAATAAAAGTTCACTGTATGGAGGTATTAAAGATTTTTGTTTGGTCCGGTCAGAATCCTAAATAATGGTTACCTGTAAGCAGGCGTTTAAATCATTTCAGTATGAAGGATTTTTTGAAGCAAGAAATTTGGATTTCTAAAATGTTTCTCAAGACACCTCAACATAATCTGCCTTTCAACAAATTTCAGCTATTAAAGACTTTCCATATCCTTTTTTTCAAATATGAAGCCAACTTGAAAAGAACAAATGTTTCTAATCCTTAAGAGCTACTCTGAGGAAAATTGTGTTTTTTGGATTTTTTACATTGTTTTTTGGATGGAAGACATACAGTATATAAAGAAAATTAAGACAAAAATCACATTTCTAAGTATTTCATTAATCAAATTATTGTGAATTAGAAGCAGACTGAAAATGCAGTTTACAAAAGATTGTATTTGTTATGTAGGAAATACAAAAGCTCCCTGCTGCATTCCATTCTGATGCATTCACTTGCAGACAAATAGATCCATGTTCGTCTATATGTAGGTTCAATATTAGTCAACATCGTTGGGGTTGCAAGGCATTGGAAGATAGTGAGAGAAGATGTGAACAGAGAGCTCTCAGCAACAAGGACACAACTCAGAGGTGAGTTTCTTATAAATGCTCTGCAGAAACTATTTTCCAGAAAACGATATATATATATTTTTGGTTTAAAACAGCATAGTTATAATTAAAAGACCACTGGGAACAGATCAAACAATGATTGGGTGAGTCTTTAAATGATCACTGATGGCTGGTTCACAAAGAATACATTTTCTATTAACTTCTCTCAGACTTTTTTTTTACTTTTATTGCTTTATTATGTATTTAAAATAACAGTTGGAGAAAGGGGATTAACTGCTTTGTGTGTTTTCAGAACTTTGTGCAAAATGCATGGCAGATGGTAGAGCAATGGGCAGACTCAAAAATCACTTGACTTCCTCCAGATGTGGAATTGTCTACTGTACACAACAAAATGTGCTGGCAAACAACAAAAAAAGCTAGTTTTAGTCTGTGTTCTTAAGCGGACCCTCTGGAGCAGATTGTCTAATCTGGACGCTTCATAAGAGGAAAACTGTTGTAGAAATCTTTGACCATTTTCTTCTGATTTATTAAATTTGCATGATCTAACACTCTACTCGGAAATCAGTTAAGAATTTGCAGGTTGTTCGATTCAAAAGGTTAACCTCAGCTTTACTGAAAAAAAAATGTAGAGAAGTTTCTTTGACCCTTTAGGCAAGTTATTTAAATATTGATTTGAAAACGTATAGTTCCTCAAAAAATACAACTGTTATGTAAAATTAAAGTAAATTCCTCAAGTTTTCAAAAACATACTTGAGGCTAGCATTAAAACTAAAGTCTCCAGTCTCTTGTTTAGTTCAGTCGATGATAACATTTACATAACTTTGCAGACTTGGATTTAAAAGGCAAACAGTTCAAAGCTTTACAAAGGCCACAAAATGTAGAACACTATTAATGTAAAATCACAGAAGATTTACGTTTTGATCAGACCAAACTCAAACTAAACTGGATTAAGCAGTGGAGTGGCTGCATCTGTCTGATGAATAGCATCTATAACTGCTAAACCTTCATGATTGGATAGGAACACAAAAAAGGTACCTGCACTTTATCCGTTTCCAGACCTCAACTGCCGGTCAAAAGGAAATAGTGAGCATTATTTCTATTGATGCACTAATGAAAAAAAGAAGTGGATTAGTGCAAAGAAGGCTGAAAGTGATCATTTTGTAATTCTGCATGACAATAGCTCAGTAGTTGATTGTCTTTGAGGGCATGCTCCAGTTTTCAGAAAAACACCACCAAAACTGTGACAAGATATTGGAGATTACTATTTTTATTAAAGCTTTTTTGACAGTGTAGTTAATATACAACTATAGCAAAGTCATTAAAACAAAAGTATGGATGCATTGAAAAACATTTAAATGCTTCTCTGTCTCAGTACGTGCAAAGCAGCAATGAAATGTGCACCTTAAAACTAATCCCTGTGGTTTGATGGGTGGGGGTGTGATCTCCCTCTGATCACTGCAGATTGGATTAGATTAGGATAGAACAGATAAGAAATTGTATGAAAATAAACATTCAATATGAGAAAGAAAAACCAATCCCAACAGCCTTTAAATGATTTTCTTTTTGATCCGATCTTTAGTAAAGCTGATATGCCTGATACCAACACTGACACTAATACTACTACACAATACTGTCTCCAGGACCAAAAGATACATGTATTCAGTGAGTGCAGCTTTTTTGTTTTGCTGAGATAAATTATGTCTACATAAAAAAGATAAAACATATATGATATACAAATGTGGAAAACCAGAGTCATGTCAACATCACAAGCACTTAAAAAACTATTTTTAATTTAAAATTTATAACAAACATTCATATTTTCTTAACTATTAAATTTGAAAAATGTTAGTATTTTATGTTTTAGTTTACATTGGATATTTTTTTATTTGTATAGGAATCTTACCAGCATATGCCGCTTAATTTTCTTGGACATATTTTCTGTAGAGCAACAGGAGTTCATTGGTGCAGAGTAAGCCTTCCCACATTTCCCATCATCCCTTTTACACTCTATTCTGCCAGCTCACAGCCCCTAACAACCCCAACATAACATTGCTGGTGTTACAAAAATGGCGAGCAATATTAGAGCTATCCATCCACACAGTTTTACAGCCAGGTGTAAGCTCAGAGGGAAAAAATAGATGTACAGCACATGGATCTAGTTGGATCTGTAATGGAAATGGAGTAGAGCAGGGAGGTTGTGGCTTGCCGTTGTAGGTTCTTTGGCACATCTACAAGCTTTTTCCAAATGCATTTTTCTGTGTCTCCCTGATTCACAACAATTAAAATAAAGATTATTCTTCATTTCCTTTATATGCGTCCTCAATCATGTGAAAAATGGTACATGAATGTGTTAAAAAAGACAAAAAAAGCAAAAAAACATTTGCATCAGAGTAGTCTTTAACTTACACCAGCTATAAAGCATTTTGATGATTTAATAATAGTTCATTTTAATTTGAGGTCACAGATCTGACTTAATTTCTATTAATCAAGCATACAAGCTGTAGTTTACAGTAAGGCTGTAAATGGTGTTTTCTATTGAATAAAGAACTCCAAGAAAGAAAAATATGCTTAGTAAAACAGAAAATACATGCATCATACCGCACCATCTATTGTTCTTAATTTGATTATTTTAACATATTTTATTGCATTTTTTTAAATTCATTATTTTATGTAATACTAGCATTTCTAGCCAAAATCATGTTGTGTATTATGCATAACTGTTTGTCATCCATAAATCAAAACCAGCTAAATCTGACTTCAGGTCATTGGCCTATTTTAGCCACTCTTAAGTTGCATTCACATTTAACGCATTTTGCGCAACAAATTCGCGTGGCTCGACCTTCTTTCGCCGTGTGGCAAATTCGCTGTTCAAATTGAGCTGCGGCCATATTGAAAAGCCCATCGCTTAAATCGCACCGTGGGACTTCAGATCGTCTCAATTGGTGTCTGTACCATTCACTTAACATTGGCACTGGCCACCTCCGCCATGTGAATCGCGTTTGATGGGAATGCGCCTTTTGGGAAAAAAGTGTTGTGCACCATGGAGATGTCCCCATTTTGTAATAGGACCTGTATACCATACTTGTATATTAATGTTAAAGATGAAGGTCTGACAGATACTATGCAAAATCAACTGTAAAGATAGAATTCACTACATTCTACCATTAGATAGCGTGTTCTGCCTCATACATCGTCTATCCAAATTAAAAAAATAAGCAGCAAAAAAATAAAAAGCTGCAGCTTTGTTTCAAAGCAGCCTGTAATATTTTTACTGTCATAGACAATAAATTATGACCAAAAAATGAATGAATAAAGTTAAATGATTTTTGCATGTCATATTTTTGATGTAGTTTCACGCACAGTTTCATCACTTTAACAGCAAGAATAAAGACAAGAAAATCTGAAAGCGTCACTTTAAAAATGTGGAGCCAATTATGTTATTTCATTCTCCCACTCTATAAATTGTCAGAATCCAAATCGCGTTAAAAAAATGTTGCCACCCACATAACAGGTTTCTCCACTTGCACTCTCGGAAATGTGTAACCTGCTGAATTAAAATGGACCGGCTGGCTCGTGCTTTGAAACTGCAGTCCCAAGCATCCACACACACACACGCGCTGGCACACATACACACTTTGAATCAATTCCTGTCTCCGCTATCAATCCATATCCTGATCATTGAACCTCCTGATGTGAATAAACTAACTTACAGGCTTTGCAGCAACCCAATACTTTATATATTTTCCTGATGTCATACTGATGTCAAAGTGTCAGAATGAAGTGCTGTGCGCTGGCAGTCGGTGACCCCCCCTCCTTTCCTTTGTGGCCTTTTGAAACTAGAATTTCATTCGACGGTCAATGAGCAAATGTGTGAGGAAGGGAAGTTTTCTTGACCTGTCATGCGGCGGCTATTTTCGTAAATCCATCGATCTTTCTAGTCCCTTACAGTAAAACGTTATTTATTCTCTAAAAAGAAAATGAAACATTCAATTTACAAATTGAAAGACTTCTTGAAAAGACCTGAGTGTCAATATTACTGCAAATAAGTCAATCTGTGGGAAAAAAGGAGCGCTTGGGGCTCTTGGTCAAAATGCAACAGTAATGGGGTAAGACTCAGGTAACCAGCAAGTGTAATTACCAATATGTCTGATCCCCGTGAAAGCTCTTACTAGCCACTTTCTCCTCTGTTCCGATGGCTTTGGCACGAGTTGCGGAGAGGGTCAGTGTTTAATAATGAACAGGTCGAGCCGGCTGTAACAGATACATGCACCTGCTTTATACATCAGTCAATTACCTAATTAGAACTCCCCCTCAGGGGAAAGGTAATACCTCATCCCGGAGCAAGAGGACAACCCTTTCCATGTGAACGGAGGTGCTTGCGAGTCAAATAGTTACCTGTGCCTGAGTGCAGTAGTGCTGGATGTGTTTGCTTGTGTATTCATATGTGTTGGGGACAATGGGAAACAGGATCAGGTATTTCTTTTCAAAGAGGCCTCACCTGGCACAAAGTGGCCAATTCAGTTGCGATCCTCCAAGAATGTGGCTTTTGTCCATTTGCACATGATGTAATTGTTTCATGAGAAAATGTAATGAAGAGTTTTTGATCCTCTTACTAAGGCGACAGAATATTAAATGATTGAGGGTCATTTACGTTTTAAAAAGTGACTAAAATATATGTAGAGTTGAAATGCACATCTTGACCTATCTTGACTTATTTACTCTAGACGACGCTGCTGAGGAAGTTGATGGGACTTCTAGATCTAGAGAGTAAACTACTTCACCAACTAACCTCTACCTATTATCATGAGAGTAGCCATAATAATGTGCATGGGAGTAACCATGTCATCAAAGCTGGTAAAAGTCCACTTTGGACCTGTTTATATGCACTTCAAAGTGATTTGTAATCACTTGCCTCGCAGTGGTCGGATGGCCATTGGACCGGAATCGGCCCAGTCGCTGCAGAATGTGACACCTGCTGATGATGCCGTAGTGCATTCGCGTGCAAATCATGCCACTAAACCTGAATTTATTTTGAGCGACCATTTTGAGTACACAATGACAGAGAAAACTCTGTCCAGAAAAATGACATCAACACTGCAGATGAAGAAAGCTTAACTTAAGAAGTGTATGGGCAAGATGTCATAAATGCTGGAGACAGACAATTGCGTCACTTGAAAAATGTAAATGCCATTCAGAAGTTCATCACCGTTAATGCCGACAATCACAAGCAATTGTGGATACATTTGATATGATGGCTGATCACTCTGGAGTATAAACTGGACCTTAGATGAAATGAATGCACACCAAAAGTGCCACAGCCTGCGTCAGAGTTTCTGCTGGCCATGTCTAAGATTCTGCTGTGCCCAAGTTTTTGTGAAAACTTGTCAGGAGTCAGAGCTCTGTCTACCCCTCTGGTCACCGGCCGGAGTCATCTCTAGAGTACTGAAGACACTACATCTCCCAGCAACCCCAGCGCACACTCCCTAGATGTGACTCAGCTGACTCTCAATTGCCAATCACCCACTGCTCAGAGCCTGACTTAGTGCGAAGTATTGTTTGTGCCACCCAGCCTTCATTACCAAGCATTTCATTCCGGACCTGATCTCCTGTTTGTTTGCCGCCTACCATGACCTTCACCTGGACCGTTACGACTCTACTCTCTTCTTGGATGATACCATGCTCATGTTTGAGCTCTGCCCCTCTGACCCTGATCTATCTGTGTGGACTTTTAGCTGTGCTTCATTCCTGGGATAAAACGTCTTGCATGTTTTTTATGTACTTTGGTGGAAAAAAAGTATTGATTTCTCTGACCAGGTACTTTGAAACAATGACGAAATTTGGTGCCAAATTACAAAAAATACAGTCTAGCAGGTTCATCTTATATATAACTACATGCAGCTTTGAAGAGAATCAGAAACACTTTATCTCTGAATGTATCATATATCTTCTACTGGATAATGGGTAGAGGTTAGTTAGTGAAATAGATGCATTTCATAGCAAGGACCGGACAAATTTGATATTTTAGCATCTCTATTTGCATTTCCATCATGACTGCTGCCCTTCACGCCACTCCATTAGGCAACGGCAAAACCTCTGACCACCCTAAATCCTTGTTTGTTCTTCACAGCAAAATCAATTTTTACTCATTAATTACAGTTATAGTGTAAATATATGTACTGCAAGAAAGATGGATGGATCTGGAAATTAAAAACATATACAGAGATTGTGGTGGTGGTGGCAGCGGTTTGGATAATGCAGCAGACTCCAAAAAAATCAATCTTGACACAGGAGGACTATTAGGTTATTGAAAAGAGGAATGACTGATTGGGGATTTGAGCGGGCAGCTGTATCCATGTGTTTGTATGTGTGTGTACTTACTGTAAATTACTGGAAGACTTCACGCAGAAACTTTACACTCTTGACTTTGAAGGTGCTTCAGACCCATGCATCACCGCAGCATTTTCAAATTCCACATTTTACCGAAAACAAAGCACATAAATCATTTCATGTTCTTCAATGCCATCTATTTTATGAAAAAGTAGACATCCTGCCCACTTCAGCTCAGCAACCAGAAAGGAGGAAGCACGTGGCCTGCCTCAGCGAGAAATCCCAAAGTGCTTGCTGACTCCTAGCTGCTAATACAACTAATGCAGTAATGTAAGGGCCGAGGCGATTAATGAGAGCGCTCTGCCCCTGACATCTCAGACACCCTAATGTTGCTGCAGCGTCTCCGTAGCTGTGCTTTAATCCATCACTGGTCCCCGTAACCCAATTATGGCCTGATGCTTTACTTTTAGCTCCTCTGCTGGGTCTTTCACAGACATCTATAAAAGGGCAAACCGGCACACACACTCTTAAATACACACAAACACACACTTGGTCACAGACAAGCGTCTTTGAACACCAGGCGTATTTGAGAAAAGTATATTTGTGCACACATTTATGGTCAGACGGGCAGTTTAACCTCACAGCCATCTTCAAGGGAGTCTTATAGTTAAGCTATTTCAGATAAAAAATGTTGTCCAGCTTTATCAAGACTCGTCTAACTTCCTTCAACTATCAACCTGAAAACCCCTGTTGTTGTTTTGACTCGTAGCATGATACAACACTAGCATGCTTTATTCCCTTAGGTCCATCAGTACTCTGTTTCAGCTAAGGGGGTGTATGTGCTGCATTTTTCATAATAAACCCCTTGCAACATTTATGATTCACCCTGCAGGCTTTAAAACAATACTTGACTGCTTTTCCCAGCAGGATAACACTAACATCTGGGACAAACTGAACATGAGGGTGTCCTCCTCAACACTCCCCTCCTCCCCATCTTCCTCCCTGTCTGTCACTTATGTCACACACCGAGTAACAGCTCAGTCAATCAAGAGATCTATGTACTTGCTTCCTCTAAATCAGGTGGATTGTCTCCTTAAGAGTTACTGGAGTAGCCTACTTCCATTAGCCACTCCCAACGGCAAATTAACTTAAATGTACCCGCTCAATAGAGTTCAAGACAATCATTTGCATGTCAATGTCCTTCTTCTCTCAAGGCCTTCCCAAACATACAGCTGACTGGTGCAAATCCTAAGATTGCTGAGATTCTTTTGCACTAATAGCAATTACCCAAAGAGCTAATTGAAAAGGTCATTTAAGGAAACAGAATGTTGCTTATTCCCATTAAAATACATGCTAAATAAAAGCATTTCTTTAAGGAAAACATATTCCAGATGTGGTGGAGAATCAGTATCGTTATACATTAAGCATGCTGTGGTGTCTGTCATTTGAGTTTATATTTATTGCTCTTCCACTTACAGGGAGAAGGCCTTGGTTTAAATCCCAGTTGGGACTCCCTGTGCACGACTGGGTTTTCTCTGCGCTCTCTGGCTTCCTCTAATAGTCCAAAAACACGTTAGATTAATCAAGACTTTTCATAGGTGGGAATAAGAGTGTGTGTGTGGTTGTTTTTCCATGTGTTGCCATGCGGTTGCCTGGAAAACCATTGCATGGCAGGGAAGTACCCCACCTTTACTTGACTGTAGCAGGGATAGGCTCCAGCAACCTTGTGACCCCAAAAGGAATTTTCTTTGGTGTTTTTAATTTTATTCTTTTCTATGATGCCCGTGAAAGGACAAGGAGGTCACTTACATCGAGACAATTAAGTTGTTTTCATTGCAAGGAGGGCTTCACCCCAAGTGAACCTTTCTGAGACTGAACACTAAGCAGGAGGGAGGTAGAGGATTAGTGTTCAGAGCTCCAACATAAAACAAAAAAGATCATCAGAATGATAACTCCATGGAAGGGCTTGCATAGTGAACACCTCAGGCATCAAAAACCTGAGGAGGAAGCATTGACTGTACAATCATTGGACAGCTTTTATTGAGAAAAAGACAGTTATTACTCTGTCATTCTATTCCATTCTTACTTTGACACATTTTTGCAAACATTTTCTTGCTAATCCTATATTTTTCATGACATTTTTCACATTATTCACTGACCAATCAGATGCCCCGAACGTTTTATTGACAGATTCTCCTGAGCCCGCTTTCAGTCTCACTCATGATTGGAAACTGTAGTTGCCCTTAAAACGCAACTCTGTCCGACTCGGACCAATCACTGTCGTCTGGCTCCAAATGGCGGGGCCCTCATTACGGAAAAATCATTGACGGATTTGACCTTATTTTGTGAGAACCGGAGGTACGGCATTTTATATGGGTGATAATAATATATGTGTATGGAAGGAAGACAGGAATAACAAGTACCGTCATGGCAAATTCAAGTACTAACTGATATCAGAAAATCCTACTAATGGTTGGACAAAACTCCTCTGAAATACAACAAAGAGGCTCTAATGATGGTAGCACAGAGAACTATAAAATAAGATCCTTACATTTACTGTATTTCTTAAGGGAGTCTTATGAGGGGACAAAGCTGGAATATATCAATAAATTCATGTCATGCTATCAGACAACAGGATTAACGTTGTTCCTCTTCAGTGCTAGGAATCTGATTATGTGGGATTTAAATGGTCTGACTCCATACTTATACTTAGATGCAAAAATAATTATTTGAATATTTGTTGAACCATGAAATACATTTTTTTTCTCAGAAAAAATAAAGAAATAAAATATTCTCAAAAAAATTAATCATCATTATTTTGTATTTTAACAATCGTTTAAATCAGTTTCATGCATAGAAGGTTCGAAACAGTTGTTTCAAAAGTCTAAATGTTTGCAAAGTGTGTGAAGCCAGCACCAGCTGGTGTAAGACCCACAGTAATCAAGTGTTTTTTTATCTCATTTGTTGGTAATATTTTCTGTAACTTCTTCTAATATTGGTTTAAAACACTCAAATCTACAATATAGGTGGATTTCAAGTAAAAATACTGCAGTTTATCCTTTAAATGAACAGAAAGAAAAGGA
>NC_050523.1:12408143-12417157 GCF_002922805.2 Oryzias melastigma | reverse complement strand
TTGTTCCTCTTCAGTGCTAGGAATCTGATTATGTGGGATTTAAATGGTCTGACTCCATACTTATACTTAGATGCAAAAATAATTATTTTAATATTTGTTGAACCATGAAATACATTTTTTTTTCTCAGAAAAAATAGAAAATAAAGCATTCTCAAGAAAATGAATCATCATTTATGATTCATTTTTTTGTATTTTAACAACCGTTTAATATCAGTATCATACATAGAAGGTTTAAAACAGTTGTTTCAAAAGTCTAAATGTTTGCAAAGTGTGTGAAGCCAGCACCAGCTGGTGTAAGACTGATCACAGTAATGAAAGAACTGCTTTTCTTATCTTATTTGTTTGTAATATTTTTTGTAACTTCTTCTAATATTGGTTTAAAACACTCAAATCTACAATATAGGTGGATTTCAAGTAAAAATACTGCAGTTTCTCCTTTAAATGAACAGAAAGAAAAGGAATGTTGCTTACTTTCACAAAGCAGCGCCGGAAATTTGGCCCCCAAAACAGTTGCTTCTGCCTTCAACCTTGACATGAGGGCTTGACTATTTTTTTTTTTTAGCTTTTCACACCCCAAGTTAAAGTGGGCCTGTGAATAGATTACTATCTGTGTTTCTCTTTGAGTAAAGGATGAAGTTTCAGTTGCTCAACAGGTGAGTTTCACTCAAACAAAACCCACAAGCGTAAACTGTTATCAGGAGATTAGCTGCTGGGCAGGTTTGAGCAGATTCAGGGGTGTTGCCTCGGAATATATTGACACTTTGGGATATTTGGATTGGTCACCTCATTAACTACTCTTCATTTTGAGACTGTGTGTTCCGGTTAGATATTTACATTTTAAATTCAGAAAAATTAAGATTAATCCAGAAGTCAGAGCAGAGATGTAAATCATCAGTTACTACATTCACAGATAAAAATGCTATTTTAAAGACTAAAAATTCAGATGCAAAGAGACTCATCAGATAAAAATAGGATGAAGTGCAGAAAATCTTTGGAACATCCAATGGAAAAAGCTTTTCTTGTTTGGATCTGACAAAAGCTTATATTTTAACAAGACAATGAAGATAACACGTTGCCAAGAAAACATCGGAGTGACTTCAGGAAAACTGCCGGAGTGGCCAAGCTAGTGTGGATTGATGAGAGCCATCTAGTTTTAAAAGAATGCAAATATTTACAGCTTTAATATTGCTCTAATATTTTACAGAAATAATAAAGAACTCTACATAAATGCATATTAAAAAAACCTGTAAGGTTAATTGAAGCTATAGAGACTAAAATTTATTGCTTTACTTCGGGAGGGTCTAATTAAGCTGAGATCTCTTGTTCTCTGTAAAATGAGTGTTTTAGAGGAGAAAATGTATTACAATTTCACACCATTTGCAATCTAAAGAAAAGCTTTTCCAATCATAAATCACTAAAGACATTTTTTAACCAAACAGACTTGCTCCGCTTGAGTGGAAAGTGTTTTTTTGAGCCAAAGAGAAATTTATATCCCAACAGGGATCATGAAATCCTTTTTTTCTTTAGTTTTACTTTTCAAAAGTGCCAAAAAACTGTCATCAACTCTGCAGATCGGTCACTGTAAAATTAATTTGGGAATACAGTTCTCATCTGATTGAAATTCACACAAGCTTATTATAAATTTGTGATACCTTGTGGCTCAATAACTAAAATCAAATAAGTCCACATTCAGTTCTTGGTAATTTTTTTCTTAACAGTACTTATTTGTACATTTTCATATACTTTCTCAGTATGTTGTGTTTAATGTACAAGCTGAGCATCAGATATCATCCTGCTGTAGGCAAAGTAAGCCAGAGAAACATACAGCCCGGACCTCTGAGGAGAACCTTGCCACACACAAGTGCTATAAGTGCCTGGGAGTCGTCTTACAAGAACCACTTATGGCATTTTGTATTGAGCATGAAGTTATAAAAAATTTATATTGCGACGGTGTGTCTTCCTCTCCATAGCCTCTCTGGTGGAGAGTCTGTCTGCCATTTCATTTGTATGTAATTGCACATACTTTGATTCTGTTTTGGCACATGCATGCTGGAGTGGAGGGATCTTAGGTTGCATACACGTGCGCTTCTGTCAGGACATAACCCAAGAAGCCAGATCACAGAGGATTCCATATTGGGAGAGCTGAGATCTACTGGACCCGGCTCTGATTCCCAGCTGAATTTCATCAGCTGCATTTAGTCACTTTACTCCCAGGTTTACACGTTATTGACTCCACTATTGACAAAACAATAAAAGAGGACCATCATAAGGTAAACAGATATGCATACAAAACAAAAAAAAGGGAGAAATGTTCTAGCCTACTGTACAGTCTTCTGAATTAAATAGATATTTAAAACAGTTCCTGCATACATTTCCCCAAATTATATATCTTCATCCCAGTTTGACCATTTTTACATCCCTCCCTCATTTCATTTATTTCTAAATGCAGTCAACCTGTACTCTTTAATTTGTGATGGATTACCCTGAGTAGATAAAAAAAATCTCATAAAAATGGATTGCACATAAGTACTACGGTCTGTTCAGTCATTGTTCATATACATTTTCAAATCTGTGCTTGATTGTTTTTTAAATCCCATTTTCCCTGCTTGATTGTTAGAGAACATTTGCTGCTTAAATGCTTAGAATTAATCATTTTAAAATCTAGTGTTCTCAAGTCTTGCAAGTTTTTATATCTGGACATCATTTGTACGTTTGCAGTGAAATCAGGTCAACGGTGAAGGCTCAAAATAACACAATAATTTGCACTCGAATACAAAGTTTTTACCTTTTATGACAACTGGTCTGCTTATTTAGTCTCTTTTGAATTCATCTTAAGCCTCTCAGGACAATGATGAATATACTGTGAACTCCTGACCCAATGAAATGTAACAACTAGGCTTGTTGCAGCCCAGCGTGGAGCGGGTCAGAGGTCACAGTTGTTAACAATCTGCTTGGATCTGAAAAAAAGTACATTTACCATTGTACTGGATGACACGAAGCTGTGTATTATACAGCCAGGGATTTTGGATTTAACTCTGATATATGCATGGCTGTGTGAACAGAAAAAAAGATTGTGCACACTCACAGACTGAAAGGTTTGTGCATTGAATAACATCAACATTTGCAAGCATATTAATTTGAATATCTACATTAATAGAGTTACACATTTATTTCTTGTCATTGTGAATCGGGAGCGGATGTAATATTGCTGTTGGAAAAACCTTGCAGCTGTGACATACTGTAGAAGCTACAACTGGCGAGTCATAGACTCCATACTTGCTACGTTCCGATCCATCCACTTGTAGGTGAATAGATCCATATACGTCTTTGTTTTACTCGTGTGAGCTGGCTTGAAACAGTACGGCTGGATAGCTCCAATATTGCTGTCTATTTTTGTTGCATCAGTATCAGTTATGTTAGGTTGGGGCTGTAAGCTAGTGGTGGTAAATTGGGTCGCACCAACAGTCCTGCTCACAACTCAGAGGCAAATTTCCAATTAACTACTGCAGAAACTTTATCCAACAATAAAAACTAAACAGATTGTTTGAGGTTGGCTAAAAAAGGCTTTATCATAAATAAAAGAACACTGAGACTGCTTTTAAAATAGACAAACAGATAATTGGAATGGGACTTTAATGCAAAGTAATTTGTATTTAAAAATGGCTTAAAACATTTAAAATTACAATGAGTAATTAAAAAATGTGTAAATTAATACATTTTTTGCACACTTGGAATTTGGTCAATTTACTGTTTTTTATCTAAGAAAGCAAAAAATCATCTTTCACTGTTTTCTTAATTTGTAATTCAGAAAGAGAGCTCTTGATTTTGAATCCACACATGCAAGACAACGTCTTTGCTTTAAGTTTGTTTAAACTCTATCTAAAATATCATAATTCTTTTAAGAAAAAAGCAACGTCATCATCATTATCAGTCTGTCTTGAATAAAACTAAACTTAATGAGCCTCATTTCCATTTAATTCTGTTTGTTTTCCTTCTCCACCCCCCCTCCTCTGTCTATCTACAGAGTTTTTCCATGTTACTTCCACCACAACAGAGACGGCTAAACACACCCCTTTCTACCCTCAAACAAGACACACTCATATAGCCTTGAACCCTGAGGGGAGCTGCAATAGGCCTTCCATGTGTGAGTCGTAGCGTCTCCTCTCTCGATTCCCCACCTCAGCGTGTCTCTCTCCATCCTGCCTCTGGGGCTTGAACACGGTCACTGTCCTCAGCGGCTTCTTCATCCGGTCCTCGTAGCCCTTATGTGTCGGACAGAGCAGCGAAAGCTGCAAATAATAAAATCTGTCACTGGAATGGAAAAGCGACTGCTCAGGGTCTTCCTCAGAGCTGTTGTGACGATGAGGTGTTGGGGCAGTTTTTTGCAGAAGCTGAGATAAAGGTGGAAGCTTGATTTATCGCATCTTTGATGACAAGGTTTGGGTTCATCTCTCCAGTGCTGCAAGGCAAAAATAAAAAATAAAAAAAAGATCATAAGGACCATTTGTGCCGGACTTCCTTTTTATTTTGTAGTGAAATATTACAAAGTGAGGATATTTTTTCATATTTCTGTGATTTAAAGGCCTAATTGAATTTCAAAAGAAGATTCTTTTTGCTTTTCTTGTCGAATTTTGCAAAAGTAAAATATATTATGTTTACTTATACTATTGATTCCATGTCTCTGGCCACTCAAGGCTCTCAAGGCCAACATTAAAATGTCTCGCTTCCAATCATCATCTTTATTTGATGGTGGGTATTGCTCTCATACGCACACACACTCAATTCCCTACTCCTCTCTGCCTGATATTAAGTGTGTGTAAATGTGTATGGACTGTAAAGGCTGCCTCGATGCCCTTTGCTGGTTTTGATATGATTAAGGAAGTTATGGACGCCTTAAGAGCTTATGGATTAAAAGAAGGATGTGCACTGTGAGTGCAAGACAAGGCATTAGGAGCTCTTTATTAGCTAATCGTGCAGACAAAGGGCTTAAAGCACTTTGATAAAACAATATAATGACAAAGGCAAAGGATTATCTGCAAGACTCAATGTTTGCTGGGTCCATTTGCATTAATTAAGAGGGTGGTGATTTGTATTGCAGCAATCAAGCAAGTACTGCTGATAAATTGAGGGCAGAGCCTGCTTTAAGGGCTGCTAAGAAAGTACAGTTGGGATGGATGCATGGGAATCCAATGCTTTTATGTAATGCAAGCAAATGCAAACATCAAGTGGGTGATAAAATGGTCATAAACAAAGTATCAGTACATAAAGCCAGCGTTTGTGGTGTCACGGGGGGATTTCAGAATAAAAGCACAGAGTCACCTGTCAAAATTGAAAAAAAGTCTTTTGGACAGAGTGAGAAGATGAGAGACAAACAGATGCATCTGCAGCCATTATATCACTTGGGTATTTATCATTTATCACCCCCCCATCATGCAGCGAGCAATGACAAAAGAGCTTGGAGGAAGTTTAACACACACATGTGATGTGTGAAAGCCTGACAGAACCCAGACAGTGTGTAACGAAACATTTGTTAAAAAAATCCCATCAGTTATGTTTTTCTATTTACTAACCTTCTTTTGTTTATTAATATTAACTTTTCACTTACATATCTATATAAAATAACATCAGTTTTGAGGGTTTGGTTGCATATCACTATTTGGCAAAAATAGGAAATTAGGTCACATGATGTTTAAAATGGAGATTTTTTTTTTATCAAGAAGCCTGTGAATGTGTATGCTCATGTTCACGCGTGGTGTTTGTGTGGGACTGATCCCTGAGGGAACGACTGCAGTAATGATTTACTAAATGTCGAATGAATAGCGGTGGAGAGAAAATACCATGCAGGCGTGTTGGCTAGGAGCTCTTTAGCATTTCACGCCCTGATTGTGAGATGGCTTATTTGGTCACCAGTGAAGATGCAACATATTTTGAGCTTAGAAAAACATGGAGGACTCAGTCCACTTTAGAAAAAATACAGGAAGTAGAAGTAAATGTCTTGTCAGTGTCAAAATGAATTTCCTGATCCCCTTCTCTTTTATTTTCCGAAGATACCCTTCCATGCGAAGCTCTGACAGTTTTTGAGTTTAAAAAGAGCACAAACCATCTGTGCAATAATAGCTTTTATGAGTTTTTTTGCTACTCACAGAGAGCACACTGTGGTCTCCAGGGTGGGCGCTGTAGTTGGCGACAGCCTGATGCCGGTTGAGTTGCTGCCATGTCGGCCGCATTCCGCCTCTCAGACTCATCTCCGGGGTCCACAGAGACGGCGGAGCAAGGCCTATCACCAGTGCTCTGTTCCCTTAATCACCATCTCTCCCCCCTCCACCTCCCCTTAGCATCTTTGCTGCCATCTGCATTTGCGCTTTCCTCCCACACCATCATTTATTTATTTATTCTTTTTCTGGTGTTGCTGTTCGGTAAGCACTCTGAGTCTGCTGGATTTGCAAGGCGAAGATCTAGGATGGCACAAATGGCGTGATGTTGGAGTCAAATAAAAAGAAAAACAGGGATGAAGAAGCCTGCATTCAGGAGCACTGATGAAAACATTGTAATCTCACCAATTATAAGTGCAACAATTACTGTTCCAATTTACCAACTTTTCTTGTTCACCCCCAGTGAATTATTACTGGAAGGACAGCTCAACCTGCTAAAACAGACCATGCAAAAATGGGTCGACTGCCCGGCACTTGTAATTGCTGCAAAGAGGTAACAGTGTAGATGTATGGGGTCATGGTGGCAGTGTGTGGAATAACTATATGTACCACTAAACTGTTGGGTGCCCTTTGATGAATAGATTACAGAAAGAATGGCTTTCTACATTTAGTTATTGTGGTAATCTAACAGAAACACGGGAGACCTTTGACGTTTGCTTGATGAATTGGAGGGCTGAAAAGGTGGAGGCTACTGAGTTGGGAAGGTCACTGTGTGGCAGCAGAAAGACAAATGCCTGAGGGCAGTAATATATGATGAGTTCACTGTTAGCAATGTAAAGGGTATGTACTTTTGAGCCTACGGTCAAACGGACATCTGATTATTTTATTTCACATAAAGTGGTCTCTCGCTATATAGTGGTTCACCTTTCACTGTCTCGCAGATTTTTTCTAGTGCAATTTTAATCGCGCACTGTATTTTCAACAATTTTTTATTCCTAAGTCATCACATATTGGTGCAAGGTTAAGTACCCACTTTTTGATATTTTGGGTTTCCCCAACCAAAATATATGTTTTTTGACGTGCTATTCCAATTTAATCAAGGCTCCCCAAACTGGTACGGGGACGTGGACCGCACCGGTATCCTAACCCTAACCTTAACCTGATACAGATGGGGGTCAGTATGGTTCCAGATGCGGACTAGACTAGAGTTAGGGTACTGGATTGAGGTACCAGTACCATCTGCATCCTGAAGCTTGGTCAACATCCGGGTACCGTGTCCGATAAAACAACCGGACCCCTGATTTAATTGGAACAGCCAACATGTCAAAAAATCTCGAGTTTGGGAATCCCAAAATGTCAAAACGTGGGTCCTTAACCATGCATTAATATGTGACGACTTGGAAATGAGAATGTGTTGGTATTTTGAGTCTGATTGGCTGTTGACCTTGTCAATCAGTCTCCTCCATAATGTGTCTCCTGTGCAAAATGTGCTCAGTTTGTCATATTTAGACAATTTAACCATGATCAGATATTTGTTTTATTCCATACTTCTTGACTTATTTTTCTACAAAGGTTAGAACATCAGGAATTTAAACAGAAAAGTGTGACCATGTTAATGCCTACTGAATGAGTCTATAAAGGTTTTTAGTTGGGGAGTTTTACAGCCTTAAACTATCTATATTATGTTTCTCAATTTCTCTGGTAACTGACTAAGAATAAATCCTACAGCAGTTTTTACTTTTTTCCACCAAAAAGTTGATGCCCCAGTTTGTGACTCCACCTCTAAATTGATAAATCTGTTTGAAAGATTTAACCAATTATGTTTCCAGTTACTGTAAACAGTGACTTCTAAGTTTAAGCGTTTTAACTTCTTATTTATCATCCCCCAAATCCTCTTACTGAGAATGAGATTGCAATGAAAACATTTCCAAATGTGCATTGATCTGTCTTTGATGAAGAGCTGAGTCATCTGTCAATCCAAAGATCTTGTATCACTTCATGAGCCATTTCAACAACAAATTGACACAACATGTATTCTGTAAAGTTTTTGTCTTTAAATATATAAATTATAACCCCAAAAGCAACATAAATATCTCTGTAAATAGGTAAATATTTTATCATGTGAATACACTTGGCTGCAGTTACTATCATTTTTTTAGACCTTTGATCCAGAAGTCTTTGGTTTGCAGGTTGGTACTTATAATTTAAATTTGTTGATTTAGAGTTGTGTCAATGTCAAATATATCGACTTTTGAAATTTAGGAGTAGCTCACAAACTTATTATTTGATTTGTGTCATCATTGCTGCTTTTGTGTTGTCAGACTTTATCTCACACTGAGTACCAATTCTGCTCCACCATATTAAATAAAAAGTTTAGCACTAAATGTTCTTGGATTTTGAATTTGTTGCTTAAAGATTTGATTAGGTCTGACTAATTTTAACTAATAAGAGCCCAGACCCATTTTTTTCTTAAAATGAAAATTATGTGGGATAAGTTGACCACAGAACATATTTCTGTCATGTTCTAATGGGTTAAATACAATGTTGTGAACACAAGTATATCACCAATATCTCTAACCATAGCTATATGGGTATCAATGAGTCATGTATTTAGTATTTGAATGGGGTACTGTGGAGAGCCAGTTTGGTACCCATACAGTAGGGAGCTGAAATCGGATCATAAGAAGACATCTGAGATGTTTGCAGAGATGCATTCTAACAGCAGGTGTAAACAAACATTTTTAGAGCTGTCCACTTTTAAAGCTGAAAACAAATCTGAGCAGGGTTCATGTATGTCTGCTCTAAATGGACAGACAAGAAAATAAACACTTTGATCCAGCCGATTTCAGACATGAAGGATTT